>NC_136262.1:254384432-254474432 GCF_964187855.1 Myxine glutinosa
CTTCCCAGAAGAGTGGAGGCTGTTATACCAGCAAATCGGGGGGGAACAACTCCATATTAATGTCCATGATTTTGGAATGAGATGTTTGATGTTCGGGTGTCCACATACTTTTGGTCATGTCGTGTGTGTGTGTGTGTATATATAATATATAATATATAATATATAATATATATATACAGTGGAACCTTGACTTACGAGTGCACCAACTTACGAGTTTTTCGAGATACGAGCAGTCGCTCGGGCGGTTTATTGCTTTGAGATGCGAGCTGAGATTTGAGTTACGAGCTTTCGCCACCCGCCACCAGGTGGGTTCCGGTCACGTGGTTATCTTGCCGTGCAAGTATCTCTGCCGTATATCGCTGCTGCTTTGTTTTCGCATTTTGGTTATTTTGGAAAATTTCTTAGTTTTAACCATGGGTCCTAAGAAATTGAGTGCCAAGGGAAGAGAGGATGATGTGCTTAGATATAAAACACGCAATCGTCGAAAAACATGAGCGAGGTGTGCGTGTTGTCGACTTGGTGAGGCGGATGTGAAGGCAGCTGAAGATTTTATTATAACTGAGAAGAAGAAGAGGATGATGTGCTTGGATATAAAACACGCAATCGTCGAAAAACATGAGCGAGGTGTGCGTGTTGTCGACTTGGTGAGGCGGATGTGAAGGCAGCTGAAGATTTTATTATAACTTTTGCCGAACTGATAGAAGCCGAACGATACATCCCCCAGCAAATCTTCAACTGTGACGAGACAGGGCTCTTCTGGAAAAAGATGCCGAGGAGGACGTATATAACGGCAGAGGAGAAGAGCATGCCAGGCCACAACTTGTTCAGAGTGCCGGCGATAGCTCGCCTTCTCTTTGTGGAAAACACGGTGAGATCCTTAACATCCAACAACTAATGGGACGCAAACGGGGCGCCCAGTTTAGCGGTACACACATTGATGAATCACCCTGCCTGTGATTCACTCATGACAGGTTATAGCTGGGTCGGGATTCAAACCCAGGCTGGACAGTTTAGAGTCAAGTGTGCGTACCTCCAGTCCAGGCCATCCTGCCAACTTGTATGCTGCATACAGGTGAAATATAAAGCGCGAGATATTTTTATATATACTGTATATAAAAAAAAAAATTGGTGTGGTTTTTGGCGGGCTGGAACGGATTAATAGCATTTCAATGCATTTTAATGGGGAAATTTAATTTGAGAAACGAGCAAATTGAGTTACGAGCTCGGTCACAGAACGAATTAAACTCGTAAGTCAAGGTTCCACTGTATATATATATATATATATATATATATATATATATATATATATATATATATATATATATATATATATATATATATATATATATATATATATATATATATATATATATACAACAACAACAACAACATGCATTTTAAGGCCATGTTCCCTGCTAGAGCGGGGGTTAGCCTTGCGGTCCCCATGACAATCTTCTCCATTTTGCCCTATTTTCTGCATCTCTCCTTGTTAACCCCCTTGCCCGCATTTCTTCTTCCACCATCTTTAGCCAAGTCTTTCTCGGTCTTCCCCGTCCTCTACTTCCTTCTACATTAACTTCCATCACTCTTCTCAACCAGTCACTTTCATCCTTCCTCAATACATGACCAAATCATCTCAACCTGTTCCTCTTCACAGCATCAATCACAGGCAATATTCCCATCATCTTTCGCAATTCATCATTTGTCTTCCTCTCTCTCAACGATACTCCGCACATCCATCGAACCATTCGCATTTCCACCCTTTCCAGCCTTCGTTGCTGCTCTACGTTCATTACCCATGTCTCGCTCCCATAAATCATAACACTTCTCACACATGCAGCATACACCTTTCCCTTCAGCTTCAGCGACACTCTCCTCCTCATCAGCACGCCACTCAGTTCCCGAAACTTCTTCCATGCACATCTCACTCGAGCAACTGTTGCCGAGTCTGATCCACCTTCTCCATTCAGCATGTCTCCGAGGTAGCAAAATGTTTTCACACCTTCCAGCTTCACGCCGTCTCCAAGATCCAACTCAACATTTCCTCCATCTGCAGCTCCCTCTGTGCACACCTTACATTTGAATGTAGCTGCCACACTGGTTAATGACCCTCTCAGACCACTACATTTTTGATGAACCCACTCAGCACACATTGTACATTGAATGGAGTTCACTCCGACACCCTTCCTGCACACAGCACACGGCCACTTCCCAGTTCTTTCCACCTCACCACCTCACCTCACCATATATATATATATATATATATACTCGTATATTACTTTTTGAGCAATTTCGCTTCTTATAATTGTGTATTGTTACGTGTTCCTCCCCGACCTCCTGGTCTCAGTATACCTCCGAACCCCGGGAGGAGCCACGGCAGAAAAATATGCACCTATCGCACGAACTTCCTTTCAAGGTCTCAAAGTTCACTCGCGATGTTCGCTCGACCACGCCCGTAACGGAGCTTCGACACGCGTCTTCCCCGACCTTTGCCTCACGACCTCTTCCTCTTCGCTCGACGTCTTCCGGTGCACGATCCGATTTCCTGTTTCATTTTTACCATGAGCGCTTTTAACCTTTTAATCACAATAACCATTTCCTTTAAACAACAATAATCGCCGTTCCCTTCCAACCCCGATAAGAATAATAATACCGAACCAGAAATGTTTCACGTGGATGAAAACCACCACCACGGAAGGGCCGAATCCGTAACACACCCCCCCCCCCCCCCCCTCAAGAAAGAAAGTTTGAACACCACGACAACTTTCTTTGCAGGCAAACTCTTGAAACCAACAAACGTAAACTCACAACCCAAATCATCAATTCCCGTGAACAACAATAATCAAGATTTCCCAAAGTTAATTGACTCTGGACAAAGCGTCAGCCACGACACTGTCCCTGCCTTTTACATGTTCAATTTCCCTGTTGGACTCCTGCAAAGCCAAACTCCATCTCATCCCCCTCTGATTTTACTTTTCGTTTCTTTTGAATGAAGGTTAAGGGGTAGTAATCAAAATCCAAAGTCGGATTACGCGGTGGGCGCGGTGCACGAGCAATGGGTGCGTGGTGCTTGGCAACCGCTGGCGTTTTCCAGCCGGCAGCTTCGCCCGCACGAACGCCGGTACAGCACCTTCGACCGTGAGTTGCTCGGACTCCACCTGGCGGTCTGACACTTCCGCCCTCTGCTGGAGGGCCGCCCATTCACGGCCTTCGTTGACCACAAGCCCCTTGTGTTCGCGATGGCCAAGGTCGCCGAGCCATGGTCGGCACGGCAGCAGCGCCACCTCTCTGCCGTGTCCGAGTACACGACGGACATCCGTCACGTGGCGGGTAAGGACAACCCGGTGGCGGATTGCCTTTCCCGGTCCGCCGTGCACGCGGTCCACCTCGGGGTCGACTATGCCCGGATGGCGGAGGCCTAGACCGCCGACCCCGGCGTCCAGGCCTTGCGGACCGCCGTCACGGGCCTCCGCGTCACCGAGGTGCCGTTCGACGTCGCGGGCACGGCCCTCCTATGCGACGTCTCCCTCGGCCGGCCTCGCCCCATCGTGCCAGCTGGCTGGCAGCGCCCGGTGTTCGACGCCATCCACGGCCTGTCCCACCCTGGCGCGAGGGCATCCCAGAAACTCGTCGGGGCAAAGTTCGTCTGGCATGGCCTCCGGAAGGACGTCCGCGACTGGGCCAGGACATGCCTCGCGTGCCAGCGCGCAAAGGTCCACCGCCACACTCAGGCACCGTTGGCCCCGTTCACGGTGCCCGAGCGGCGGTTCGACCACGTGCACGTCGACTTGGTGGGACCTCTGCCCCCCTCGCGAGGGTTCACCCACCTCCTCACCATGGTCGACCGCACCACACGGTGGCCGGAGGCCGTCCCATTGGCGGTGACGTCTGCGGCTGAGGTGGCGCAAGCCTTTATCGCCACTTGGGTTGCCCGGTTCGGTGCCCCCTCGGACATCTCGTCCGACCGCGGCCCCCAGTTCACCTCGGAGCTCTGGGCCGCGGTGGCGCAAGGGCTCGGGGTGAAACTACACCGCACCACGGCCTACCACCCCCAGGCCAATGGCCTGTGCGAGCACTTTCAACGCTCCATGAAGGCCGCGCTCCGGGCCAGCCTCTGCGACGGCGGCTGGGTCGACAGACTCCCCTGGGTCCTGCTGGGCCTCAGGACGGCGCCCAAGGACGACCTGCGCGCGTCCTCGGCGGAGCTGGTCTTCGGGCAACCACTGCGGGCACCGGGTGAATTTATCCCCGACTCCACGGCTCCTTGGTCCGCGGCACAACAGCGCTCCGCTCTTCAGGAGACCGCCCGGAGGTTCGCCCCGGTGCCGACGGCACACCACGGTTGCCCGCCTTCCCACGTCGCCCCGGAGCTTCGCACGACAAAGTACGTGTTCATCCGGCACGACGCCCACCGGGCACCGCTACGGCCCCCGTACGACGGGCCCTTCCGCGTGTTGGAGACCGGGGACAAATTTTTCACGGTCGACATCGGCGGTGCCCCGGATCGCATTTCCGTGGACCGCCTCAAGCCGGCCCACCTCGATCCGGACCACCCCCCGCCAGCGGCTCTGCCTCCGCGTTGAGGCCGCCCCCCGGCGGTCGGACCCCCGGCACCCCCGCCAGCAGCTCTTCCTCCGCGTCGAGGCCGCCCCCCGGCGGTCAGACCCCCGGCACCCCCCAGCCCGGCACCCATCGCCAGGGGGCGTTTCGGCCGGGTCATCCGGCTTCCCCGCAAACTCACCCTTCAGGTGCGCGGGAATTCTGGGGGGGCGCGTGTGGCGGACACAAGCAAGAGGACACGAATTCAACGCACCAGCAGGTGGCGCGAACGTCCAGGCGGGGAACTGGAAGGCATGCCCCGCCTATCGACCGATCGGCCACGCCCGGGGACTAGGCGTGGCCCCGGCACATATATGCGGGCTCCAAGCTCGAGCCCGCCCAGTGCTACAGTTTGAGCTTTCCTAATAAAGACTCTTGGTTATCCAACGCGTTGTGGCCTACCTTTTTGGGAAGCAAGTTGTGTGCGTAGCACCGCACTTCACGTACATATTTAATGTGCTTTCTATTGTATTTTAAATTGTTTTTTAGCTTCTTTTATTTTTAATTTATGTACTATTTTATTTACTTTAAATATATTTTTAAGGAAAACAAATGTTTTCACGTCCGTAGGATTGACGTACTCCCAACACACAGGTTGATTCTCAAGGTGGGAGCACCAATCATGCTTCTAAGGAATCTTGATCCACCAAAGCTGTATAATGGAACACGATTGACAAATCATGGGTGGTGTGACAACTGTTCTGGCTGGAGACTTTCGTCAGACTCTCCCAGTCATCCAACGGAGCACAAGAGCAGATCAAGTCAAGGCCTGTATCAAGTCTTCTTATCTCCTCTGGCCACATGTGCAAAGACTTACCCTGAATACCAACATGAGAGTCCACCTTCTTGGTGACAACACTGCAGGGGAGTTCTCAAGCCAGCTTATGAAAGTTGGCAATGGCCTATACCCTCAAGATGCATCAGAACAAATAACTCTACCATTTGGACAGTTTGTTGAAACAAAAGATGACTTGATCAAAAAGGTCTTTCCCAATATGGAGACCCAGTTCCAGGACTCATCATGGCTTGCAGAAAGAGCCATTTTGGCCCCCCAAGAACAATGCTGTTCAAGAGATCAACAATTTGCTCCACCAACTTCCCGGTCATGAAAGAAATTATGATTCTCTTGACAAAGTGACAGATGAAGATCAGGCAGTAAACTTCCCAACTGAGTTTCTCAACAGTCTTCAGCCTCAAGGACTCCCAACACACAGGTTGATTCTCAAGGTGGGAGCACCAATCATGCTTCTAAGGAATCCTGATCCACCAAAGCTGTGTAATGGAACACGATTGACAATCCAGCAAATGATGCCGCATGTCCTCGAGGCAACCATCCTCTCAGGACAATACAGAGGAGAGAAAGTATTCATTCCAAGGATACCACTTATTCCACCTGACCTTCCATTCTCCTTCAAGAGGATTCGGGTCCCCATCAGGCTATGTTTTGCTATGTCCATCAACAAGGCACAGGGGCAATCAATGAAGGTTGTAGGCCTGAACTTCACAGAACAAGTGTTTGCCCATGGCCAGCTGTACGTGGGCTGCTCGAGGGTTGGAAAACCAAGCAATCTTTATGTCTTGGCACCAAGTAAGAAAACCAGAAATGTTGTATACCCAGAGGTTTTGAGAAATTGAAAATTGAAAAAACGTCATGTAGGAAATGTACTGTGATATTGCTCTAAAATATACATGTTCTTTTCATCATATATTTGTATTATTCTTATTCAACCCGGGCGAAGCCGGGTACCTCAGCTAGTATATATATAAGCAGGCACGTAAGACATCGGCCATGATAAAGCTCGCAGTGTTAAGTGTGGAAAAGTTCTGAGGAGATTGCGGCTGGCTCAATAGCGCAGTGGGCTATTGACGTGTTATCAACGGAGGTCCGTGGTTCGAGCCCCGCATTGATTCAGAATTTTTTCACACTCAGCCCCTCGCAGGAATTTGATTCCTGTTTATAAAAAATTATAGATGTATGTAGATATATATCTATATCTATATACATACACACACACACACATACGACATTGGGGCTGCATGGCAAACGCTATTAAAGCTAGTCGCGTTGCTTAGCCGTGACAAGCAAAATGCAATGATGTGTATTGTGGTTCTGAACACCTCAAGATGAGCGAGCAAAGCAGGACTCACGACAAATTCAAATGCTCGGGGCAATTGTAAAATGAGTGGTGAGAGGTACCAAACCTGTCATGCTGCGGATATGGATCGAAGTGACACAGCGCAAATATTGGCAATGACCGGTCAGGCTTGTTGGGGTCAGGTCACAGCACAAATATTGGCACCATCCTGGTGTTGGCTTAGCGGTTAGGGTGCCGGCTTGGGATCCTAGGATCCTGAGTTCGAATCCCGGTTGATCGCTGAATCCCCCCTGAAGAAGGGTTGACTCAGCCTGTCATCCTTCTGAGGTCGGCAAATTGAGTACCAGTTCACTGGTAATTCCCTGTGTGTCGCAAGAGGCGACGAACAGGGTTGGCGGCAGGAAGGGCATCCGGGCATAAAACATTGATTCAAAAAGGGGACCACGGTGCCCGAAAAAGGCCAACCCCTGCTCCGCAGGGAAAAATGGCCTCCAAAGGTGGTTCTTTTTATTTTTCCCCTGTTCCCCACAATCACCACCACACTTATCTCTACCCCAGAAATGATCAGAAACACGGACTGGACCGTCGTTGCACAAAACTGTCGTCACAGGGGCGTTTGTGAAATGCAACTCTTCGTCCATGACGTAAAAAACACATTACATCACTAGGATAATCAATGTGGTATGCAGTTTTATTTACATTCTAGTCGTCATTATATTATTTACTTTACATAACATTCGTGCAACTGATTGAGAATTTACACGTCATTTCTGTGGCTATTTCCAGGTATCAAATTCCAAATTTGTTCCATGACCATTCTCACAGGCCCGCCGTGCTTTTTTCTGCCGCAAGGCCTTCCAAAAGCTTCGAAGGCAATAAATTCAATATCCATCGTACCGTACCTTGTGTTGAAGGTTAGTGCTGTCAGCTGTGCACCAATCATTAATTTCATGACACGCCAAATAAATCGGCATTTGATGGCGTGTTGAGCTCGCTCAGTGGTAAAAAAGAAAATAAGCGTTACGCCTAGGTCCCACGTCGGGGAAGTGATGTGACTTGACAAAGTGGAAGACGCAGAAAACATGCTATGATATATTTGCTATGTTGTGTACCCAAGAGGAAGTAGACACGCGAGTCCTCCTGCATGCCGCAAATGCAGCAATGAATGGATATAAAGCCGTCATCATAACTGCTGAAGACACAGACATTCTTGTGATCAGCATTGCCTTCTTCTACAGTATTCGTTGCCCAATATTGTATCAGAGAATTAGCACAAAAACCCGTCGAACATACATTGACATCGGCAAAGTTGCAAGCGGCCTTGGTGAGGAGTTGTGCACAGCTCTGATAGGTTTGCATGCCTTTACAGGCTGCGATTCAGTCAGTGCTTTTGCTGGCAGAGGAAAACTTCGTGGATTAAAACTAACTAAGTCAGTGGTAGCCTACCGAGAGTGCTTCAACGAGTTAGGTCAGTCTTGGCAGGTATCTGAGGGACTTATGCAGAAACTTGAAGCCTTCACATGCAATCTGTATGTATCAACTGGATTGACAGACGTGAATGAGTGTCGTTATCAGCTCTTCTGTGCAAAGAGGGGCAACACGGAATTCCGAACAGTTACCTCCATGCAAGGATTGCCTATTCCAGCATGCTCAACGGGCAAACTACCAAGCTGGCATATGGCGTTGCTCGCTCCAGTGTATACCCGAAGTTCCTCGACCTAGCGATTGCGGCTGGACCATAGGTGACAATGGGGGCCTAGAGATTCTATGGATGACTGGTCTGCCAGCACCATCAGCAGTCTTGGAACTGATGAACTGTAATTGTGTTCGTTTATGTGATGCATCGAATTGCCCATGCATTACGAATGGCTTGAAATGTACCCAAATGTGCAAAAACCAAAAATGTGACAACCAGTTCGAGGAAACTGTGGACGACACGCAAACAGATGTATATAGTGAGGATAGTGATGATGACGGTGATTCTTAAATGTAAACCACAGTCAAACTGTGACCATGTGAATTTTGGCAATTTAACACACTTGAACTAACTATTAACATGTATCAAGTCAAGTTGATGTTTTTCTTAGCAAAATGAGACATTTTAGCACATTTGCAATTGAGAAGTGATGAATGTTGTCAACATATATTACATTAAGATTTCACCCATTCTGTTACTGGCAACCAGTCTCTTAAAGTGGTATATGTAACTCTGGGGACTTTCAAATGATGCAACAATGGCTAGTTAGACCATTGGTTCCAGATCAATTGTATTCAAGCATGTAAAATAGCTGGGAAATAAGCAGACTGCAATAACGGTGATAACTGATAACTTATCCTTAACTGATGTATTGCAAGAAATGTCGCATTATGCAGAACAAATATTTCCATAGCAACAAGGACATGATTTGGATGTCTAGA
Organism: Myxine glutinosa; assembly: GCF_964187855.1. Taxonomy (NCBI): domain Eukaryota; kingdom Metazoa; phylum Chordata; class Myxini; order Myxiniformes; family Myxinidae; genus Myxine; species Myxine glutinosa. Next base: position 254,393,546 of record NC_136262.1, read on the forward strand.
ATGCATATTTTCTTTGTTTTGTGATGATATACATGTATTGATCAATGTGTGTAAAAACTATGAATGTATTGATTTTTCATTTTTTCATTATTTTTGAGATTTTTTTGAAAATTCCAAAAAAAACGATATTCTCCTACCACAAAAATTCCCTATTTTGACATGTGATCTTGTGCTTATATGTTACTAAAAAACTACTTTGGGGTCTAAGGAATTAATTTCAGCTGAAACTATTCAAATATATTGAATTGTTACGGAGATATGAATTTTTTAGAAAATAGTGTAAAAAACACCTTTTTTGCCCCAAAACGGCCGTTTCCATGGCAACCAGAGAAAAACCGTAATGTAAACAACCTGAAAAAATCAACACTGTTGATAGTTATTAATTTCAACTTTCAAAAGTAATTTCCTGTCACAAGTTTTTTTTTTTAAGTTTTGTTTTCGAAAAACTGGATTTTGCCCACAAAATACTATGAAGCTACCAATTTGGAATGGATATCATATCAAAATATATGCCTCAGCCCATCTTCTTTACAAAAAATATAGTGAGCCTTTGTGCCCCCACGTGGTACCGACATCTGCCCTGGCCCATGGACTAAAAGGATTGCTTTCACCATCATAACAGTCTTTTCATGGTCAACCATTTATACACTTGACATGAAAATAATTTGACTTTCGTGGCAACGTGATCAACCAAATGAATACTTCTTCCATGGAAAAGATATTGTTTAACCGATTTGATTGTACCCCATCAGTAATTGAACTCCTTTCAGGGCCTAACACAAAAAATAAACCACAAACATACCTGTGCAAGCAAGATGTTGATAACCTCTTCTTCGTTATCAGTCATTTCATCCTTTGACACAGCCTCCTCGGACAAGCTTACAATCTCCTGAGAAATTTTCTGTTCGCTGTCCTGGGGCATAGAGGGTTGCGGAGACGACGCGTACAGACGGACCACCGACAGGAAGCAAAACAAATCATTCCCGGACCAGTCGCGTAGCCATAAAAGGGCAAAAGTTAAAGTTAATGAACAATGATCAGAATGTAATGGTAGAGACGGGATAGCTCGCTCAATTATATGATCATCTTGTAATAGTTAAAAAGCTTAAAGGTCCACAGAATCAGAAATTCATGTTTGGTTTCATGAATAAATATGGCTTCACTTAACACCTTAACTGTTATTGTTTTAAAATAAATATCTGGGAAAGAAGATGTTTTAATGTTTTTTGATGGCCTTGTATGCTCGATTGGTCCCGTCCCCCCAAAAAGCGGGCGAGGCAGTACCGGCATCCAGTTGTACCGGCCACGTTTTAGAGGGATTATCGCCTCCTTCGGCTACCGGGAAACGCCCGGGTAAAAAGATGAGGTGTACTTCCTCGCTGTTGCAATTGGTTTGGACAGCGCCACCTTCGGTGAAGTTGAGCGTTACAGGATGGATTGAATTTTCCCGGACAACTGCGTGACTGTCATCCTCTGTATTTTTCTCGCCACGACCACGGCTAGCCTTTCCTGTCACTGGGGACGGGTACTTTTGCTAGTTTGCTATAAAAGTGGCACCACTTACTACAACTACTACTAATACAACTAATACTACTACAAATAACATCAATATTCACTTTTAAAGTAGTAGACTAAATATGTAATGAGCTTTAACTTCCTCTCCATTAACACTTTACTTGTTTTCTTTCTCCCAAACAATACTCCCTGAGACGTCGTGCTGGCTGTGCTTCCAAATCAACAACCGGCTGATGCGCTGCTTCCAGCTGCTCCTGTAAATATTTGGCTGAATATGTATTCGCCATCGTCTGCTGGACACTGCAAGATCCAGCACACAACTCCACATTAGGGCACACCCTACATCACAAGATACACTACTGTAAATGTACATACAAAATAGGAACCAAAGCTGTGTGGATAGCACACGAGGCAAGTGTGAGAGGAGAAAATCGAGGGATCGTTACCCCCATCGTACCATTCCAGAAATGGAAAGGCGCCCACTGCATCTTCTGTCCTTATCCGATGTATACTCTGCAATATCATGCTGCTCATGGAAGAATTGCAGATTTTCCTCGGTGAGAGTGCAAGATTTTTCTTTTTGTCCATCTCCAATCCCGCCTCGATTTACCATAGACGCACCTGATATCGGCACACACTATTAAGGTAACCAACACTCAATCTGTAAACATCCACCTCATTCTACAATAAGAAACAATCAAACATGCCCTGCCACACGTACTACACACAGTTGTAGAACCAACAAGGACACACAAGAAGCTTGGATGCAGGTGGAGCCCATTTGGCCCATCAAGCTTACAAACAGTTCATCAACATAAAGTTACTGGGGTGGGGAGGGTGGGGAATGCAGGAGTGGGGGATGATAACATTGGGACAAGCAAGCTCAGAGGTCAGCAGGGTGTTTTATACAAATATACAGTCGGACCCCGACATTTGCGGGTTCCGCCTATTTGCGGTTGATAAAATGCGACCTGCTTCAACATTCGCAGCACTGTGTCCTGAATATTCGCGGTTTTTCGTGGGCGTAAAAAATATCAGTCCATCGTTGGCTTCTCAGGAAACGTTTCTATTGCTGTCTGTGCACGTTCACTTGTAATTTATTGCTGTGCACCATTTGTAGGACATGAACATGCCAATTCATTGCAATGACACTATCATTTTAATCAATAATAAAATTTATGGCAGTGAAACCTGCATTACATTTCTCTAACTGGACACCAGAAAAATCCTTCCAGCATGTTCCAATCATAAGTTATTCCCGTTTTCTGTCTTCACCCCATCACATGGCCACCATATTAGATTTCTGTTTCAAAGCATTATCAAAAAATTGTTTGAACATGAAACTAGAACAACACTCTTCGACGTCATGACGTCGACCGATATGCCTCCTCCCACATTATAAGGTTACTAGTGAGGTACCCGTGCTAAGCAAGGGTGGGAGGCCAGAAGCAAACGGACAATGCAGAAACGGCGAATGCTAAAGCATGACACCAAAAAATTCCACATTCCTGTAGCACCTTCAGTCGCACGTCAGGCATGGACAGCAAGTTCGTGAAGGACTTCCATGAAAAACATAGCCGTTCGCAAACAAACGGCTACGTTTGTTCCATACCCAGTCAATGGCGAATCTGCATATGGCGATCCGCGAATATCACACTTAGAACGTAAAACCGTCACGGCATTTCATCATTCACTTTAACTCAATATCTCTTTTTTTATTCCAAACAGCATAACTCCAATCACAAATTGAATAGCATAAATATAAAAAATATGCTTTTAACAACATTCGTGACATAAACAAATATTTAAATCCTGATGTGAAGTTCCGTATGGTTGGGTGAACACAATAACGAATTCAAAATCGTAATTGTATTCACTCAATTCCAATCATCAATTGATACTTTAACAAAATACTGTTTTAAATGACGGTTGTATTGGGATATTATCAAACCATTGCCGTAAACTGTCCACTTCCGCATTCGCGGCAGGTTCGTAACTCATCAGAATTTTCCTCAATTCTGCAATGAAATGTTCATGAACTACTGTTCAGCCGTTTTTAATTTTCATGTCATGTTATTTTGGTGAATTATCGTAGGATTTTACTGCAGGGGTTCCAGGAAATCGTGATCGGTGCAGCTGTTTTTGTGGTACCCAGGACAATAAAGTCGTGCGGGAGTCCAAACCTGAGAATGCTGGAGACCAAAGCTGAAATTGGAAAAACAATATAGCCTATTTTACTCCAGGGGGTCCCAGGATTACCCACCCAAAATATCGTTGCAATCGGTTCAGCCGTTTTTGCGGTTCCTGGGAACGGACGGACAGACGGACATTTGGTGATTTATAGTAAGACTAGTGGGGTCACCCGTGGGAATCCCACAGACATGGACGTGTGTGACATTTCAACATATTGTGTTCGATGCTGCCCCTGCACATTCAGTTTCACAAAATGGTTACTGGCAATTTATCAGATGCACAAATGATGTAATCTACACAATGTATTTACTTCTGATAACATGTGAATGCATGTGCGTGCACACCCACACACACATACACACGTACAGTCGTACACCCACACACATACATACACACACACACACACACACATATATATATATGCACATATATACACATATACACATTATATACATACACACACACACACACACACACACACACACACATATAAACACATACTCACACACACACACACACACACACACACACACACACACACACACACACACACACATGTACACCGACACACATGCACACACATATATATGCACATATGCAATATGCAGTATACACACACACACACACACACACACACACACACACACACACACACACACACACACACACACACACACACACACACACACACACACACACACACACACACACACACACCTTTTAGCAACAGATGCCGAATTCTAGTACAATATATTTTGTGGCCCCGGGAACAAAACATTATATATTTTTAAAACCCTCATAGCTCCAACTCCCTCACCCACGCCCCCTCAAACATGATGAATCGTAAGATCTCGTATCATCATTTTAAAAGTGGATTTTAACCTAACTCTGTGCATCCAAAAGCTAAAGATATGACCTTCCCATCGCTATGAAGAAGCACCTAAACCAGATATGGTGTCTCCCTCAGAGATGTCTTCCAAATACATCCGTCTCCCACGTAAATAAGGACTGGCACACCTTTACACCTCAATAATATCACATTGTATAAATGCAAACGTGATGGATGGGAAACACATTGACCTTGACACCTGTCTGCATTATTAGCTTTCGTACATGTCACAATGTACACAACAGGTTCTTCAGACAATTAACGGTAAAAGTACAGGAATTTGAAAAGAGATGTACCTCGTTCATGGCTTTGTACATTACATTTATGGCTTCTTCAACTCCTGGTTATTTTTTCACATTTTCACTGTCCGTCTGTAAAAGAGAAATTATTTGATATCTTGGTAGATTTTGTCTAATACAGTTGAGTTACAATGAAAATAGCAACAAGTGAAATTGTTTTTCATTACCTCTTGTGCTGCCACGTTTGTCTCACTTTAAGTCTCGTTATATTTCAGTCCATTTTGGTTTCAGTCCATGTTTTATCTTGTTGTCCTGCACAGGTGTCCTCTACCTGTTTGACTGGAATATTTTACAACAAACAAATAATTTTATGGCATTTATTTTTGAAACAGCCGCCGGTGAAAGTGTACCACCAGACAGAAAATAAAGTGAGAATAAAATTGCACCAACATATCGGATCACATGACATTCAACAGTGACAATGAACTGTGATTGATTCTTTATGCTAAAAGCAATCATGATTCGAGACCAACCTGCTCAGTGAGCTTCCAATGACGTGAAATGACGGTCGTGCTTGAGAAGGAGACACTCCTCCTCCGACTGCCACACTCTTCCTCCAACTGCGTCAACTGTCGCTGGAGCCGTGTTAGGGATTCGTCTTTTCGTTTCAGTTCCTGGTTAACCTGAGCTAAACTCTGCCACGTTATGAAAAAGAAAAAAAAATGTAAATCGCCTATTACACATAACGCTAACAAAGCTTGGCCCATAAATATTGCCATGTTCAATGTATCAAGAGCAAACTAGAACGGCACTCAGTAGAGAGCATGCCTCCGCCTGGTGAACCGTTTACCTTTTGTATACCACCGATAGGCCGGATCTGGATTCGGACCTGAACTAAAATCTAATCGGCTTGTTCTTGTCACCGAAACCAACTCATCCACCAAGTTCAGTCATAACTCGTCCATAAATTTTTTTAAACCTCATGTTATATATCGCTTTTCACACAATCTCTCAATGGTGAAGAATCACTTAAAAATTCAATAATTCTTATAGCCGAATCCATATTCAGATCTTCACCAAAATCGAAAGGATTAATCCTTGTCACACACACAACCTCTCCACCAAGTTTCGTCCAAATCCATCCACAACTTTTTGAGATATCCTCCTATGTATCGTTTTTGCCCCTATCTCACAATGGTGAAGAATCACTTTAAAAATTCTAGTAGCCGGATCCGAATCCAGATCTTCACCAAAATCTAATCATTTCGTCCTTGTCACATACTCTACCTATCTGCCACATTTCGTCCAAATCCGTCGACAAATTTTTGAGATATCTTGTTCACAAACGAACAGATAAACAGACTAGAAATCGGTCAGACCGAGGACTTGCCGGAATGAACTTTTTTTTTTTATCGGCCATTTTGGATCACGTTTTTCGGTTTTTCCAAGATGGCGGCCGAACCACGTGACCGATGACGTCATCATTATTTGTTTTATAAACGAATTTATTCCTAAATTATGCTCAAGAAATGTCATTTTGATCGGATGAAGTTTTGTACTTGTCGAATTATGACATCATAATGGAGGCACCTATGACATCATCATTAACATATTTTATTCCCCATGGAGAGTTCTTTCCAATGAGCCATGCCTCAATTTTTTTCTGTTCAGCAATTTCAGAGATATGGAGGTGCAAAGTTTTTCGGTTTTTCCGAAGATGGCGGCCGAACCACGTGACCGATGACATCATCATTATTATTTTTTTCTCCACCAGTTTATGCCGACATGGCGCTCAATAAATTGCATCTTGATTGGATGAAGTTTTGTACTTGTCGAATTATCGAATTATGATGTCATAATGGAGGCCTTGGGCCTGGAGAGTTAAAAATTGGGCACAGTCTATTCCAGGGCAATGCAAATATGTGTGTAAAGTATGGCGATGCTGTGTGCAACGATGTAGACGTAGTACTTCACACAAACAGACAGACTAGAAATCGGTCAGAGACCGAGGACTTGCCGGAATGTACTTTTTTTCAGGGGTGTTGGTTAGAAGGGAATCGGATAATGTTTGACAGAGTTATGAGCAAAAAATTTTTTTTTTTTTACCTCGAGTTCGACCTTTCAAGGTCACTCAAGGTCAAAGGTCATCGTGCCAAATGAAATGTCGTATGTGACTTCCTATATGTCAGTAACAGTAAGTGTATGCATATCTCTTGTACTTCTAGAGTTAATAGTGGTTTGAAATATATTTCAAATGAAAACTCGACCCCCCGGATTTCACGTCTTGGGTGACCTTGAGCTTGACCTTGGGCCTAGAGAGTTAAAAATTGGGCACAGTCTATTCCAGGGCAAGACAAATATGTATGTAAAGTTTGGCGATGCTATGCGCAACGATGTAGACATAGTGCTGCGCACAAACAGACAAACAGCTGAGTTGCCAAATCCCATGCTCCGACAAGTGGCCAATAACCTCACTCATCAACATGCACACAGGAAGTAAATCACATGGTTATCAGTTAATGGTAGATATGGTTCAGATTTCTTCATGGTTATTGTGCTTTCACATAGCAATGGATCAAGTGCTTTTTGATCACCTTTTGAACAATTAAGTAAAATGGTAACTCTGTTGCATGCTAATGGTGTTTCATGATCCGTTACCTGAATGGCCTGAGCTAGAATGTCTTCTCGATCTCGTCTCTCTTCAAGTAGAAGCCCAAAGCTGTCAATCAGATCTTGCAACAGAAGTCCTTGATCCTGCAGAAGTTGCTCAGCATTCTGCATTTGATAAAGCATTGCATGGTGGTCTTTGTCCTTGTTTTCAACCTGTATCAAAACAAGTACTGTCAGTCCTCACTTCATGTTGTAGTTACGGTCTTGAAAAGTGTGACTTTAACTGAAAAGTGTTTCCTTTGGCTAAGGATTTCCTTAAATTCTGTTGCATGAACACCACATTGGAAAGCCACAGCTAAGGATTTCCTTAAATTCTGTTGCATGAACACCCCTTTGGAAAGCCACAGCTAAGGATTTCCTTAAATTCTGTTGCATGAACACCACATTGGAAAGCCACAGCTAAGGATTTCCTGAAATTCAGTTGCATGAACACCCCCTTGGAAAGCCACAGCTGAGGATTTCCTGAAGGTTAACGTTATTTTTCATGACGCTTCTTATATTGCTGCATGGGGAGCACGCGATTTTAAATAACGCTTGTTATATTGCTAAATACACGCCTGTTATATTGCTAAATACACATCTGTTATATTGCTAAATACACGCTTGTTATATTGCTAAATACACGCTTGTTATATTGCTAAATACACGCGTGTTATATTGCTAAATACACGCTTGTTATATTGCTAAATACACGCTTGTTATATTGATAAATACACGCTTGTTATATTGCTAAATACACGCTTGTTATATTGCTAAATACACGCTTGTTATATTGCTAAATACACGCTTGTTATATTGCTAAATACACGCTTGTTATATTGCTAAATACACGCTTGTTATATTGCTAAATACACGCGTGTTATATTGCTAAATACACGCTTGTTATATTGCTAAATACACGCTTGTTATATTGCTAAATACACGCTTGTTATATTGCTAAATACACGCCTGTTATATTGCTAAATACACGCTTGTTATATTGCTAAATACACGCTTGTTATATTGCTAAATACACGCGTGTTATATTGCTAAATACACGCTTGTTATATTGCTAAATACACGCTTGTTATATTGCTAAATACACGCTTGTTATATTGCTAAATACACGCTTGTTATATTGCTAAATACACGCTTGTTATATTGCTAAATACACGCCTGTTATATTGCTAAATACACGCTTGTTATATTGCTAAATACACGCTTGTTATATTGCTAAATACACGTGTGTTATATTGCTAAATACACGCTTGTTATATTGCTAAATACACGCTTGTTATATTGCTAAATACACGCGTGTTATATTGCTAAATACACGCTTGTTATATTGCTAAATACAAGCTTGTTCTATTGCTAAATACACGCTTGTTCTATTGCTAAATACACGCTTGTTATATTGCTAAATACACGCGTGTTATATTGCTAAATACACGCGTGTTATATTGCTAAATACACGCTTGTTATATTGCTAAATACACGCTTCTTATATTGCTAAATACACGCTTCTTATATTGCTAAATACACGCTTCTTATATTGCCACATAAACGCTTGTTATATTGCTAAATACATGCTTGTTATATTGCCACATAAACGCTTGTTATATTGCTAAATACACGCTTGTTATATTGCCAAATACACGCTTGTTATATTGCCACATAAACGCTTGTTATATTGCCACATAAACGCTTGTTATATTGCTAAATACACGCTTCTTATATTGCTAAATACACGCTTCTTATATTGCCACATAAACGCTTGTTATATTGCTAAATACATGCTTGTTATATTGCCACATAAACGCTTGTTATATTGCTACATAATCGCTTGTTATATTGCTAAATACACGCTTGTTATGTTGCTAAATACACGCTTGTTATGTTGCTAAATACACGCTTGTTATGTTGCTAAATACACGCTTGTTATGTTGCTAAATACACGCTTGTTATATTGCGAAATACACACGTGTTATATTGCTAAATACACGCTTGTTATATTGCTAAATACACGCGTTATATTGCTAAATACACGCGTGTTATATTGCTAAATACACGCGTGTAATATTGCTAAATACACGCTTGTTATATTGCTAAACACACGCGTGTTATATTGCTAAATACACGCGTTATATTGATAAATACACGCGTGTTATATTGATAAACGCGTTATATTGCTAAATACACGCGTGTTATATTGCTAAATACACGCGTTATATTGCTAAATACACGCGTGTTATATTGCTAAATACACGCGTGTTATATTGCTAAATACATGCGTGTTATATTGCTAAATACACGCATGTTATATTGCTAAATACACGCGTGTTATATTGCTAAATACACGCGTGTTATATTGCTAAATACACGCGTGTTATATTGCTAAATACACGCTTGTTATGTTGCTAAATACACGCTTGTTATATTGCGAAATACACACGTGTTATATTGCTAAATACACGCTTGTTATATTGCTAAATACACGCGTTATATTGCTAAATACACGCGTGTTATATTGCTAAATACACGCGTGTAATATTGCTAAATACACGCTTGTTATATTGCTAAACACACGCGTGTTATATTGCTAAATACACGCGTTATATTGATAAATACACGCGTGTTATATTGATAAACGCGTTATATTGCTAAATACACGCGTGTTATATTGCTAAATACACGCGTTATATTGCTAAATACACGCGTGTTATATTGCTAAATACACGCGTGTTATATTGCTAAATACATGCGTGTTATATTGCTAAATACACGCATGTTATATTGCTAAATACACGCGTGTTATATTGCTAAATACACGCGTGTTATATTGCTAAATACACGCGTGTTATATTGCTAAATACACGCGTGTTACATTGCTAAATACACGCGTGTTACATTGCTAAATACACACGTGTTACATTGCTAAATACACGCGTGTTATATTGCTAAATACACGCGTGTTATATTGCTAAATACACGCGTGTTATATTGCTAAATACACACGTGTTATATTGCTAAATACACGCATGTTATATTGCTAAATACACGCATGTTATATTGCTAAATACACGCGTGTTATATTGCTAAATACACGCGTGTTATATTGCTAAATACACGCGTTATATTGCTAAATACACGCGTGTTATATTGCTAAATACACGCGTGTTATATTGCTAAATACACGCGTGTTATATTGCTAAATATACGCGTGTTACATTGCTAAATACACGCGTGTTACATTGCTAAATACACGCGTGTTATATTGCTAAATACACGCGTGTTATATTGCTAAATACACGTGTGTTATATTGCTCAATACACGCGTGTTATATTGCTCAATACACGCGTGTTATATTGCTAAATACACGCGTTATGTTGCTAAATACACGTGTGTTATATTGCTAAATACACGCGTGTTATATTGCTCAATACACGCGTGTTATATTGCTAAATACACGCGTGTTATATTGCTCAATACACGCGTGTTATATTGCTAAATACACGCTTGTTATATTGCTAAATACACGCGTGTTATATTGCTAAATACACGCGTGTTATATTGCTAAATACACGCGTGTTATATTGCTCAATACACGCGTGTTATATTGCTAAATACACGTGTGTTATATTGCTAAATACACGCTTGTTATATTGCTAAATACACGCGTGTTATATTGCTAAATACACGCGTGTTATATTGCGAAATACACGCGTGTTATATTGCGAAATACACGCTTGTTATATTGCTAAATACACGCGTGTTATATTGCTAAATACACGCGTGTTATATTGCAAAATACACGCTTGTTATATTGCTAAATACACGCGTTATATTGCTACAATTATATTGTTACTATATATTCTCAATACACATTTTTTTAAATTACTATTAATGAATGTACTTCTACTTCTCCTGTATCTTTGATTTTTTTTGTGAATTGATTTGTTACTTGCAAAATCGAACATTTTTCAAGTATATTGGTCGGTTGTGTTTGTGACTCTGTCTGTCTGTCTGTTTGTTTGTCACCGGCCTACAGGTCACAATTTTCAACCGATCTTCACCAAACTTCACCAAGTTGTAGAGTTCGTCAAAAGCAAGAAGCCTATTGTTTTTGGGGTCAATAGGTCAAAAGGTCAACATAGGCCAAAGGTCACCAAATTTGCGAAACTTCTAAAATCCTCAATTTTCATCCGATTGACTTGAAATTTGAAGACCACTTGCATATCTGGTCACTGAATTCAACCATCCAGCACTTTTGAGGTCAACATAGGCCAAATTTCTAAAATCCTCAATTTTCATCCAATTGACTTGAAATTTGGAGAGGACTTGCATATCTGGTCACTGAATTCAACCACAAAGTATTCTTGAGGTCAACATCGGCCAAATGGTCAACATAGACCAAATTTCTAAAATCCTCAATTTTCATCCAATTGACTTGAAATTTGGAGAGGACTTGCATATCTGGTTACTGAATTCAACCATCAAGTATATTTTTGGTTAACATAGGCCAAAAGCTCAACATACGCCAAAAGGTCAACATAGGCCAAATTTCTAAAATCCTCATTTTTCATCCAATTGACTTGAAATTTGAAGAGGACTTGCATATCTGGTGACTGATTCAACCACCAAGTATATTTGAGGTCAACATAGGCCAAAAGGTCAACATAGGCCTCATCACATGCATTAACTTGTCAGGTGCATATTGTATGTTCGCATGTCAAGTGATAGGTCCCCACGGTCATCTGTGATTTGCATACAGGTCGGTGATTAAACCACGTGGATGTTCGCATGGATGTTGTTTAAAACCACGTGGATGTTTAAAACCGCCACGAGGAGTATATGTTATCGGTCCTTTCGTCCATCTGTGAGAGGGAGGAGTGGGTCAAGGGGACTAAACAGAAGGGCATTAAAGCGAATTCAAACTTACAGGTGTAAACCGAAAAGAGCATGAGTTCGGAAGGCAGGTATGCTACAAGGCAGGTATGCTACAAGGCCGTAAAGACCAATGAAAATTTGGTACAACGGACCAACGGGCCCCCTAGTATATTTAAATAAAGAAGTTTTTTTATTTAGTACCTCAGGTAAGGGCTGATCGGATGGCCTGGAGATGTGCACACGCACCTCGAACCTGTTCAATCCTGGGTTCGAATCCCGACAGAGCTATAGACTGTAATCAAGGTATTTCCCAGGTAGGGAGATGCATCAGTGTGTGCACCGTCCCTCGGATGGACGTTAAACTGGACATCCTGTCGACCCGTACGAGTTATTCCGTTGTTTTTTCACATTACCTGGTGTGTTTCCTGGAGTTGACGAAAGAAGATAAAGCTTTGGGGCCGGATAAACATCCGGGAGTGTTGAAGGAGATGGCAGGGCAGGTAACGATTATGTCTAACATATATAACGACGTCTTGCCTGTCTGTGCTGCTAACATGAGCACGTGTCATTAATGTATTATAGAGCTACCTTTGCTCGTACCACGTGATGATCACCATTGAGATTGTTCAGAGCAACATCAGCCACGTCACTGATCCACCCAATCGGACTTCACCTGGTTGGAAGCATCCAGAATTTTTCAAACCTTCACGTCTTCCAGTGTGTGAATACTTTTTGTAAACATGAGATAATTCACTAAATCTGGATATTAAATGGTTCAAAGTCCGTCTCGCATCTGGACCTTGTTGTATTCGGCATTCCACACGGGACTTTGTGTTATGTCCATCACCTGTATTGTTATAATATCATTCCCGAGACAAAATGTCCAACGCATTGACATATCGAGGTTTCGGGACAAGCTTCATCACCTCAATTATTTGGCCATGAAACGATTGAAAGCACAATAAGTCAACCGTTCGTGAAGTTTATTTTAACTGTTAACGAGTCAAGCTGCGCTTCGGATGGATGGAGGGGCCGAAGCGCAGAGTCCTGAGGAGATGTGAAATATCGGGTGATCGAGACGGGCGGGAAAATCTCCTCAACGCGATCTCTGAGGTACTGCAGTCTTCAGGCAACCAGCGCGCCATTATCCTCAAGGATGCCTCGTCTCACAGCTGGGTCAAGCTGCGCTTCGGATGGGTGGAGGGGCCGAAGCGCAGAGTCCTGAGGAGATGTGAAATATCGGGTGATCGAAACGGGCGGGAAAATCTCCTCAACGCGATCTCTGAGGTACTGCAGTCTTCAGGCAACCAGCGCGCCATTATCCTCAAGGATGCCTCGTCTCACAGCTGGGTCAAGCTGCGCTTCGGATGGGTGGAGGGGCCGAAGCGCAGAGTCCTGAGGAGATGTGAAATATCGGGTGATCGAGGCGGGCGGGAAAATCTCCTCAACGCGATCTCTGAGGTACTGCAGTCTTCAGGCAACCAGCGCGCCATTATCCTCAAGGATGCCTCGTCTCACAGCTGAGTCAAGCTGCGCTTCGGATGGATGGAGGGGCCGAAGCGCAGAGTCCTGAGGAGATGTGAAATATCGGGTGATCGAGACGGGCGGGAAAATCTCCTCAACGCGATCTCTGAGGTACTGCAGTCTTCAGGCAACCAGCGCGCCATTATCCTCAAGGATGCCTCGTCTCACAGCTGAGTCAAGCTGCGCTTCGGATGGATGGAGGGGCCGAAGCGCAGAGTCCTTAGGAGATGTGAAATATCGGGTGATCGAGGCGGACGGGAAAATCTCCTCAACGCGATCTCTGAGGTACTGCAGTCTTCACACAACCAGCGCGCCATTCTCCTCACGGCTGCCTATCCTATCCTATCAATTCAATTGCCTATCCTTTCAATTGACTTGAAATTTGAAGAGGACTTGCATAATTGGTCACTGAATTCAACCACCAAGTATATTTGAGGTCAACATAGGCCAAAAGATCAACATAGGCCAAATTTCTAAAGTCCTCAATTTTCATCCAATTGACTTGAAATTTGAAGAGGACTTGCATATCTGGTCACTGACTTCAACCACCAAGTGTTCTTGAGGTCAACATAGGCCAAAAGGTCAATATGGGCCAAATTTCTAAAATCGTCACTTTTCATCCTGTTGACCCGAGCTTTGATCAAGATTGTAAATTTAAATCTTCATGAAATGGACAATTTGCTGTATCAATGGTAAACTTTTGGGGGAGGGCGTATTTTGCAAGTATCGTGCTACGCATGACGTTTTCATGTTTATTTATTGAATGATTGCATTGTTGTGCTTGTGAAGTGGTCGATAAAATGGTGTTCGTCAATCTCAACTCAAATGCCAGGAACACCATTTTTATCTGCCTCCATAGCACGTCCTGTGTCCTGCTACCCACTCCTGTCCAGCGCTTGCCTCATACGAGAGACAGTTTCTGTTGGCAGTGTAAGCGAGAACACAATCTGTGGACTGCTCAGACAATAAAACCAAGAGGTTATCTTTCCATCAATGGCTGCTCAGACAGACGGTGTTCAGGTAGATCCGTCCTACATGCAAAAGGCTTTGGGTACAACACAACTTTCTCAACACTCAATACTTGTGCTTTGTATATTACCTGGAGAATGCAGGTGTACGAATGGCAGCATGCACCCTTCCTCCACTATGTTTCATTCACTTTAAATTGATAAAGCCCACCCACCATTTGACTTGTACTCTTGAAAAGTGGAGTTAGATTCATACTGTACTGCATTCATCGTATTGTGAACCCGAGGATGGAATATTTTTCCTAAATCAACATACGAGATGTTCAACTGTATATGGAAGAAACAATCTCCATGGTATTGTAATCTGTGTGTTTCTCGACACAACACAGACAAGAGGCCAATAATTCATATTTACAAAAAAACGACTTGAACCCTATGTATATTTGATATCTAAAATAGGGCCAATTTCGAATTACCATAACTCTTGTAAGAGGTGGAGAGTAAACACACAGTAAAACTAAAACTGCACTCAAGAGGGAGCACACCTCCACCAGGCTGAACAGTTTGCATTTTACATCCCACTGATAGGTTGGATTTGGATTTGTATCTTCACCAAAACCGAAACGATTCGTCCTCGTCACACACCCAACCTGTCCACCATATTTCATCCTAATCCATCTACAACTTTTTGAGATATAGTACTAACAGACAAACTAACAGACAAACAGATGGGTGAAAACATAACCTCCATCCACCTTCGGTGGAGGTAATGACATAACGTTTTGCAGTTTGGTGACAGTCGTCCTGAAATATGTGAATGGAATGATGAATGTGAATCATCATTGTCGTTACCGGTTTCAGTGAAGCTTTGCTTGTGGACAACTCTTCCTTTGCAGATTGAATCTGTGCTTCTAAATCATTTATTTTGAGTTCAGCTGCTGCGAGATGCTCACCGATATTATTTTTTGAATTTTCCATCTGATGCTGCATACTGCAAGATCCAGCACACGACACGTTAGGAAACAATATGCATTCCAAGATACACTGCAGTAAATGAATAAGTAAAATAAACACCATTGACACTATAACCACAGATAAACCAAACGAGGGAAGGCTGAGATGTGAAAATGTGTTTGATTATGCCAAAGTACCTTTCCAGAGACTGTGAGAGCCGATCGCCGCATGCCTTCTCCTGATCCAAACCGATCTGTGTCAGTACGTGCCGCATACGCAGGGATTCATTATCTCCCTCTGCGATTTGGCGTGATATGCTTTCATCTTTCAACTGTGAATCGACTTCCTGGAGGCGCACCTGACAAGGACACACACTGTTAGGGTCACCCCATCCTCAAACCCATGAAATACATTTGTCTTACCATTTACCTCCAGGCCACAGCAGTAGCATATTGCAAGGAAGAGTGTGAACCTGAAGTGTTGTTTCTGACTCACTCACAATGGGGCAGATTTCCCTATCAAGTTTATACCCTTCCTAAGATTACCATATTCTGATGTTTTATTAACTTCTTTTTCTGCAACTTGTTTATGTTATTGGTTTGTATACTACACATTATACACGGACATCAATCATTGTAATCTAAATACGACGTGAAAGTAATTACAAAGCACTGATATTAGATGTACAATGTGGCGATCTGCAATAATAAAATATCTAATACTGCATGCCGGGTATCATTAATACAAATACATATTTTGAAAACCTGACGTCCTGGCCAAATTCTGACTGCAGATTTGAAATCAGCGGCCCAGATTTAGCCAGGAACACCTGCATTTCACTTCGTTGCAGAAGAAAAGTTTTTGTTTTTGTTGCCCAGTGTTATCAAAGAGCTTTCGATATTTGATGAGATGGATTGATTGCCAAATAACTTTATATGCACTACATGACCAAAAGTATGCGGACACCCCTTCTAATTAGTCGATTCGGCTGTTTCAGCCACACCCATTGCTGACAATACAGTCACGTGAAAAAGTAAGTACACCCCACGTAAAGTTTTGACTTTTTCAACATATTTCAACATACAGCTATTTGATCTTCATTTCAACAATATTGACAGATAAAGGTGACATAATATAACAAATATCATGAAACATTTACATTTTGTAGTCCATTGTATAATTTAAATAAACATAACTGCAAATTTCGCATGTGGAAAAAGTAAGTACACCCCTACATTTATCACTACTTCAAATACCTAAAATTAGAATCAGGTGCACCAGCTCAGGTGCAAATGATTAGAACATGGTTAGAGAGGATCTTGGAGGAACCTGTCTTATTTAAACCTCAGACATTTCGTTTGGTTTGCTCTTTGTTGTTGAAGTGTGCGGCGTCACCATGCCTAGATCAAAAGAGCTCTCTGATGCCTTCAGATAGAAGGTTATAGATGCCTACGAGTCTGGGAAGGGATTTAAAAAGATCTCCAAACAATTTGAAATCAATCATTCGACTGTCTGGAAGATCATCTACAAGAGGAGAAGATTCCAAACAACTGCCAACTTTTTCAGGCCAGGCCGCCCCAGCAAGTTCAGCTCGAGAGCAGACCGCAAGATGCTGAAATAAGTCTCCAAGAACCCCAGAATGTCATCATGGGACCTATACGTAGCTCTTGCCACTGTTGATGTCAAAGTGCATGAGTCTACCATTAGAAAGAGGCTGCACAAATTTGATCTACATGGGAGGTGTGCCAGGAGGAAACCTTTGCTGTCCAGAAAGAACATCAGGGCAAGACTAATGTTTGCCAATGAACACCGAGGCAAAGACCAGCATTTCTGGAACAATGTGCTCTGGACAGATTATTCAAAGGTAGAGCTATTTGGCCACAGTACCAGAAGACATGTTTGGCGAAAAACAAAGATGGCGTTTGACCAGAAGAACCTGATACCAACTGTAAAGTATGGTGGTGGAAATATTATGGTTTGGGGCAGCTTTGCTGCATCAGGGCCTGGGCAGCTCACCATCATATAATCCACTATGAATTCTTCATTGTACCAGAGGGTGCTTGAGGAAAATGTGATGCCATCTGTCGGAAAGTTGAAGCTCATCCGCAGGTGGACCTTGCAACATGACAATGACTCTAAACATACCAGTAAATCCACCAAGGAATGGCTGAAAAGAAAGAAATGGAGGGTCCTGGAATGGCCAAGTCAAAGCCCGGATCTAAATCCCATCGAAATGTTGTGGGGGGATTTGAAACGAGCTGTGCATGCAAGAAACCCCTCAAACATCGCACAGCTGAAAGAATTCTGCATGGAGGAGTGGGCAAAAATTTCTCTCAGTCGATATCAGAGACTGGTAGACAGTTATAAGAAACGCCTACTTGAGGTTGTTTCTGCCAAAGGGCGCAATACCACCTATTAGAGCCAAGGGTGTACTTACATTTTCCACATGCAAAATTTGCCTTTATGTTTATTTAAATTATACAATGGACTACAAAATGTAAATGTTTCATGATATTTGTTATATTATATCACCTTTATCTATCAATATTGTTGAAATGAAGATCAAATAGCTGTATGTTGAAATACGTTGAAAAAGTCAAAACTTTACATGGGGTGTACTTACTTTTTCACGTGACTGTATATGTATGTGTATATATATATATATAATCAAGCACACAGCCATGCAATCTCCACAGACAAACATTGGCAGAAGAATGGGCCATACTGAAGAGCTCAGTGACTTTCAACGTGGCACGGTCATCGGATGCCACCTTTCCAACAAGTCAGTTCATCAAATTTCTGCCCTGCTATAGCTGCCCCGGTCAACTGCAAGTACTGTTGTTGTGAAGTTGAAACGTCTCGGAGCAACAACAGCTCAGCCTCAATGTTGTAGGCCACATAAGCTCACAGAACGGGACCGCTGAGTGCTGAAGCGCATAAAATTAGTCTGTCCTCGGTTCCAACACTCACTACCGAGTCCAAAACTGCCTCTGGAAGCAACGTCAGCATAACAACTCTTTGTCGGGAGCTTCAAGAATTGGGTTTCCATGGCCGGGCAGTCGCACACAAGCCCAAGATCACCATGCGCAATGCCAAGCGTCGGCTGGAGTGGTGTAAAGCTCGCCACCATTGGACTCAGGAGAAGGGGAAACGTGTTTTCTGGAGTGATGAATCAAGCTTCACCATCTGGCAGTCCGACAGACAGGTTTGGGTTTGGTGGATGCCAGGAGAACGCTACCTGCCCGAATGCATAGTGCCAACTGTAAAGTTTGGTGGAGGAGGAATAATGGTCTGGGGCTGCTTGTCATGGTTCGGGCTCGGCCACTTAGTTTCCGTGAAGGCAAATCTTAACGCTACAGCATTCAATGACATTCCAGACGAGTGTGTGCTTCCAACTCTGTGGAAACAGTTTGGGGAAAGCCCTTTCCTGTTTCAGCATGACAATGGCCCCGTGCACGAAGCGAAGTCCATACAAAAATGGTTTGTCCAGATCGGTGTGGAAGAACTTGACTGGCCTGCACAGAACCCTGACCTCAACCCCATCAAACACCTTTGGGATGAATTGGAACGCCGAATGCGAGCCAGGCCTATTCGCCCAACATCAGTGCCCTACCTCACTAATGCTCCTGTGGCTGAATGGAAGCAAATCCCCACAGCAATGTTCCCACATCTAGTGGAAAGCCTTCCCATAAGAGTGGAGGCTGTTATACCAGCAAATCGGGGGGGAACAACTCCATATTAATGTCCATGATTTTGGAATGAGATGTTTGATGTTCGGGTGTCCACATACTTTTGGTCATGTCGTGTGTGTGTGTGTATATATAATATATAATATATAATATATAATATATAATATATATATACAGTGGAACCTTGACTTACGAGTGCACCAACTTACGAGTTTTTCGAGATACGAGCAGTCGCTCGGGCGGTTTATTGCTTTGAGATGCGAGCCGAGATTTGAGTTACGAGCTTTCGCCACCCGCCACCAGGTGGGTTCCGGTCACGTGGTTATCTTGCCGTGCAAGTATCTCTGCCGTATATCGCTGCTGCTTTGTTTTCGCATTTTGGTTATTTTGGAAAATTTCTTAGTTTTAACCATGGGTCCTAAGAAATTGAGTGCCAAGGGAAGAGAGGATGATGTGCTTGGATATAAAACACGCAATCGTCGAAAAACATGAGCGAGGTGTGCGTGTTGTCGACTTGGTGAGGCGGATGTGAAGGCAGCTGAAGATTTTATTATAACTTTTGCCGAACTGATAGAAGCCGAACGATACATCCCCCAGCAAATCTTCAACTGTGACGAGACAGGGCTCTTCTGGAAAAAGATGCCGAGGAGGACGTATATAACGGCAGAGGAGAAGAGCATGCCAGGCCACAACTTGTTCAGAGTGCCGGCGATAGCTCGCCTTCTCTTTGTAGAAAACACGGTGAGATCCTTAACATCCAACAACTAATGGGACGCAAACGGGGCGCCCAGTTTAGCGGTACACACATTGATGAATCACCCTGCCTGTGATTCACCCATGACAGGTTATAGCTGGGTCGGGATTCAAACCCAGGCTGGACAGTTTAGAGTCAAGTGTGCGTACCTCCAGTCCAGGCCATCCTGCCAACTTGTATGCTGCATACAGGTGAAATATAAAGCGCGAGATATTTTTATATATACTGTATATTTAAAAAAAAATTGGTGTGGTTTTTGGCGGGCTGGAACGGATTAATAGCATTTCAATGCATTTTAATGGGGAAATTTAATTTGAGAAACGAGCAAATTGAGTTACGAGCTCGGTCACAGAACGAATTAAACTCGTAAGTCAAGGTTCCACTGTGTATATATATATATATATATATATATATATATATATATATATATATATATATATATATATATATATATATATATATATATATATATATATATATATACAACAACAACAACATGCATTTTAAGGCCATGTTCCCTGCTAGAGCGGGGGGTAGCCTTGCAGTCCCCATGACAATCTTCTCCATTTTGCCCTATTTTCTGCATCTCTCCTTGTTAACCCCCTTGCCCGCATTTCTTCTTCCACCATCTTTAGCCAAGTCTTTCTCGGTCTTCCCCGTCCTCTACTTCCTTCTACATTAACTTCCATCACTCTTCTCAACCAGTCACTTTCATCCTTCCTCAATACATGACCAAACCATCTCAACCTGTTCCTCTTCACAGCATCAATCACAGGCAATATTCCCATCATCTTTCGCAATTCATCATTTGTCTTCCTCTCTCTCAACGATACTCCGCACATCCATCGAACCATTCGCATTTCCACCCTTTCCAGCCTTCGTTGCTGCTCTACGTTCATTACCCATGTCTCGCTCCCATAAATCATAACACTTCTCACACATGCAGCATACACCTTTCCCTTCAGCTTCAGCGACACTCTCCTCCTCATCAGCACGCCACTCAGTTCCCGAAACTTCTTCCATGCACATCTCACTCGAGCAACTGTTGCCGAGTCTGATCCACCTTCTCCATTCAGCATGTCTCCGAGGTAGCAAAATGTTTTCACACCTTCCAGCTTCACGCCGTCTCCAAGATCCAACTCAACATTTCCTCCATCTGCAGCTCCCTCTGTGCACACCTTACATTTGAATGTAGCTGCCACACTGGTTAATGACCCTCTCAGACCACTACATTTTTGATGAACCCACTCAGCACACATTGTACATTGAATGGAGTTCACTCCGACACCCTTCCTGCACACAGCACACGGCCACTTCCCAGTTCTTTCCACCTCACCACCTCACCTCACCATATATATATATATATATATATATATATATATATATATATATATATATATATATATATATATATATATATATATATATATATATATATATATATATATATATACTCGTATATTACTTTTTGAGCAATTTCGCTTCTTATAATTGTGTATTGTTACGTGTTCCTCCCCGACCTCCTGGTCTCAGTATACCTCCGAACCCCGGGAGGAGCCACGGCAGAAAAATATGCACCTATCGCACGAACTTCCTTTCAAGGTCTCAAAGTTCACTCGCGATGTTCGCTCGACCACGCCCGTAACGGAGCTTCGACACGCGTCTTCCCCGACCTTTGCCTCACGACCTCTTCCTCTTCGCTCGACGTCTTCCGGTGCACGATCCGATTTCCTGTTTCATTTTTACCATGAGCGCTTTTAACCTTTTAATCACAATAACCATTTCCTTTAAACAACAATAATCGCCGTTCCCTTCCAACCCCGATAAGAATAATAATACCGAACCAGAAATGTTTCACGTGGATGAAAACCACCACCACGGAAGGGCCGAATCCGTAACACCCCCCCCCCCCCCCCCCTCAAGAAAGAAAGTTTGAACACCACGACAACTTTCTTTGCAGGCAAACTCTTGAAACCAACAAACGTAAACTCACAACCCAAATCATCAATTCCCGTGAACAACAATAATCAAGATTTCCCAAAGTTAATTGACTCTGGACAAAGCGTCAGCCACGACACTGTCCCTGCCTTTTACATGTTCAATTTCCCTGTTGGACTCCTGCAAAGCCAAACTCCATCTCATCCCCCTCTGATTTTACTTTTTGTTTCTTTTGAATGAAGGTTAAGGGGTAGTAATCAAAATCCAAAGTCAAGCAAAACTACAACACTTTTCCTGGGAGGCCGAGCTGAAAGCCAGGTTCCATGGTGGTTGGGGTGGTGAGGCCTGGAAGTATTCACAACATGGACGCCTTTAGGAACGTGGAGTTCACGGTTAGCCCGTGCAGGAAAGTTCACAACATGGACGCCTTTCGGAACGTTGAGTTCACGGTTAATCCGTGTGGGAATTTTTTTTTTTTCTCGGCTGCTCCGCAGCATTCAGTGCTTCAACTCTTTCTAACTTTCGTAATAATCACGGGTGGACCGCTTGTCACTACAGTCACGTAAATAGCGGTCTCCCTCTCGGCCACTACCCTGATTATCATTCCTGCGGGAGCTGCCGTAACCCTGGGAGCCTCCGTAGTAATATCGACTGCGGCCACCGTCAAAACCACCGCCACGTTTTCCTCTTCTGTAGCCCCCTCGACGCCTACGGCCAGCCTTCTCTATGGCTATCGTCCGACCCTCCAAATCCTTACAATTCCAATCCATCTCTGCCTCTTTGGCGTCCTTTGTGTTTTCAAACGTGACAAAGCCAAACCCTCTTGACTTTTGCGTTTCTCTGTCTTTTACCAGCCGCACTTCCAGAAGCGGTCCATATTTGCTGAAAACAGAGGTCAGAACTTCTTCCTTTGTTTTGAAGTTCAGTCCACCTACAAATAACTTGTCAAATTTGCCGCCATCCCTGACTGGTGTGGTTATTTTCCCTACTGGGCTTTTTTACAACCATCGGGTTACCAGAAACTTGACCACCGGCCAAATCATTACCGATAACAAAAGATACTCCCTCTACAGGAAGAGTGGCTTGTAAACCTATGGTGACCGGTCCTGACACCAAATCGGATTCCAAATGGATGACATGAAGTGGAGCTATAACACAGCCATCAATCCCCTGTAAACCGACCCTCCAAATCCTTACCATTCCAATTCTCTGTCTTTTACCAGCCGCACTTCCAGAAGCGGTCCATATTTGCTGAAAACAGAGGTCAGAACTTCTTCCTTTGTTTTGAAGTTCAGTCCACCTACAAATAACTTGTCAAATTTGCCGCCATCCCTGACAGGTGTGGTTATTTTCCCTACTGGGCTTTTTTACAACCATCGGGTTACCAGAAACTTGACCACCGGCCAAATCATTACCGATAACAAAAGATACTCCCTCTACAGGAAGAGTGGCTTGTAAACCTACGGTGACCGGTCCTGACACCAAATCGGACTCCAAATGGATGACATGAAGTGGAGCTATAACACAGCCATCAATCCCCTGTAAACGTACACTATCACCAGTTGCCGTCTCCTCTGACAATGGCAAGATGCCTTCAAGCATTAAAGATTGATGTGCTCCTGTGTCCCTCAACACCCTAACAGGTATCCGGGTAGTCGGGTGTCCATCCAGTGACACCAACCCCTCTGAAATAAATGGATGGTAACCCTTTTACGGGCGATTACTCACATTTGCCATTGCATTCGGAGTTGTACTAGTCGAACTCCGCTCCTGATTTTCCTTTCCCAGAGCATAACAATGGGACATCAAGTGTCCAGGTTTATGGCAAAAAGCGCAAGTCGGCCCGGAGGAGAACCTCGTGGTTTGTCTCGAGCCCCCCGGAGGATAAGTCTGCCTTGGAACTGCTGTCTTCGGATTTCTAGAAGTCGTAGTATCAGAGCGGTCCTCATATTCATCTCGAGGCCGCCCACATGAATTTTCGTTCTCCGCCCCTGATGTACCATAGCTCCCCTGGCTAGGTCTAGGCGAGAAGTTCGGTTTGTGGAACCTCATCCTGTGGGTTAAGGCATAGTCATCTGCCATGGCTGCTGCCTCATACAACTTTGGTAATTTCCTTTCCTCCAGATGTATTTTAACGTCCTCGTGGACACACTGTTGGAATTCCTCCACCAGGATCAATTGTCACAATAGTTCGAAGTCTTTCCCAACCCCTTTTGAATCACACCACCTATCAAACATGGTTTCTTTCATTCTGGCAAACTCCACATGGGTCTCACTCTCCCTCTTCCTGGCATTCCGGAATTTTTGCCGGTAAGCTTCCGGGACCAATTCATAGGCTTTGAGAATGTTTTTCTTCACGACCTCATAATCTGCACATTGGTCAATCGGTAAAGCCGAATAAATATCTTGAGCTTTACCCACCAGAACACTTTGCACTAATATGGTCCAGGACTCCTCAGGCCATTTTAGCAGGTGAGCCACATTCTCAAAGTGTGAAAAGAAATTGGCTACCTCCTTTTCATTGAAGGGTGGAACCAGCCTCACATGTCTGCCAACATCCCAGGTGATCTGACTAGGTGTCGAACCAGTCGGCATGGATGGTACCTCTCCCCGTTCTTTCATTACATCCAGCTCCTTGGGTCTAATTTCCTGCTGAAGCGCGATTTCACGGTCCCTTAACTCCCTTTCGGCTTTTCTCTCCTCTGCTTTTTTCTCCTCTAACCTTTCCTGGAGTTCTTTCAACTCTCCTTTCCTCTGCTCTTTCTTGTGCTTTTTTTCTCTTCTAACCTTTCCTGGAGTTCCTGGGGGGGGGGGGGGGGGGGGGGCGGACTCCATATTAATGTCCATGATTTTGGAATGAGATGTTTGATGTTCGGGTGTCCACATACTTTTGGTCATGTAGTGTGTGTGTGTGTATATATATATACACCGTACTCGTATATTTCTTTTTGAGCGATTTCGCTTCTTATAATTATGTATCCAAACCCTGGGCCAATTTCCTGAAAATATGCTGCACCACATTATTAACACATTCAGGTCAGTATCAGGATACAGACCTTTAATTAACAATCAAATTGATGTAATAGTAGGAAATATTGGCGTTTTGAGAGCGATCTCGTGGCATGTGTCATGTGCCCCCTTGGAGGGGGGAGGAGGGGGGAGATAAGGGCTGATCTTGGACTGCTGCCTGCACATTCAAAGGGAAGGTTGCTCTGTCGGGTTAGTAGGGTCAATATACGAAAAAAACTCACCTAACCCCCATAAAATTGATACAAAAGGTTTTTCAATGGATTCTGGTACCATTGGGCATGCTAAATAACATACTAAAAATCTAGTAACATCTGACTTCCGGAAAGGGGTCATTTTCAAGATGGCGTCCAAGATGGCTGCCGGGAGCTTAAAATGGCCATATCTCAATTATTATTCAACCTAGAAAGGTGGTTTTGGTGTCTAACCCTAGGTTTTAGGGCCCAAGGAATCCAATTGAATCAATAAAATTACCATCAGTTCATTATTTATTGACAAGTCCAAGATGGCATCCCAAGGTGACATCCTGATCCACTAAAATGGCTCTGTCGAATAGTAGTCAACCTAGAGAGATATTTTATCCTAGAGAGATTAGATATTTTAGAGATACAGATCCTGATCCAAAGCGGAGGAAATCTGGAAGGCCAAAAGATGAGGACCAAGAACAAGCCTTCTCAAAGATGTGTGCATACCTTGCAGCGAATGATGAAGAACAGCTGACTGTTTCTGACCTTAGGTGTAAAATGAAAGAGTATTTGTCGAAGGCCGATTCCCTCCCCTATGGTATATCAAGCTGACCCATCTCTTGGACATAGACGTATGCTGATTTCAGGTAACTGTAATGCCCAGCTGCGGCGAATATCGGAATGCAGTCAGAAACGGCGCGTAGGTGCATCAGCCAAGAACCTGTTCGATCTGCCTTTAGCAGTGACATAGCAACTTTTACCATGCTTTGGTAATTCAGCCACAATTGACTTGTCTTGGACCTAGCACCCAGTTCCATCTTCCTTTTCTCCAGCTCTTCGTTTATTCGACTGAGGGTCTCTGAGGTGAACACAGTTTCCAATGTCATCTCACCGTTCAATAGTGCAGTATACATCCCTTCAGACTCTTCAACCATTGCTGCAAATTCGGGACTATCATCTGCCATCTCTGACACTATCATACGGTTAAGACATTTGTCTACAAGAAGATGGCCACGGAATGCTCTCTGAACCGATTTGCCCGTCATCATTTGGGCTACGGCATTTCCACCATAGACTACCTCTAAAATGTCCTTAAGTCCTGTGCCCTCCATCAGTGTACCAATCGCTCCTAGCAAATTCCTAAACGTGTGAAAGCAGCCTAGCAGCAGGACAATGGATTTTAGGTGGCTGTCTGGTGGTGAATCCAGGATTATTTCTGTTGCCTTCCAATATAGGGGCTGGTCGAATGTAACTACTGGGGCAAGGTGGTGCTTGGACGCAAGACCAGAAAGGAACTCCAATGTTGACAGAATGCACGTCTTGTCCCCCGAGTACATGTCTATCATCGGTAGATACCTGACTGAAGACTGGCCTGGGTGTTTGTTTCCCTGATAAATAATGTGCATCATCCCCTGCCAACCTGGTGTGGCCTGTTTGAAGTTGAACGACAACTCCCAAAGCAGATCAACCTTCATGTCACATTCAGTGAAACTCGGAAGTTCTGTGAATGTGATGTCTCGGCGAAGGTGTTTGGCAAAACGATGATCTATTATCGCAACCTTTGACTTCTCTACAACATTCAGTTCTGTTGTTTTGTGCCTAGGGATACTCTGGTCTGTCTTCTGTCCTGGTGTCAAGGCAGCTATCATGCCCATCCCATGAAATGTTCCTTTCCCATCGATTGTAAGAATGTTATGATCTACATTGTCTGCTGCGAATAACAAGGCCATGTTCAACACATCAATATCCTTACCAAGCATGTTTGGTGCAGCACAATTTGCAGCATTCTTTTCAAACCTCTGAATTTCGCCATAGCAAGAGCAGAACCCCATCTGACACAAGGTATCCACAAGAAACCTAGACCGATTTAAGTGGTGCATTTACACTGAAAGGCCAATTTGCAAAGGGGCAAGGACAGCTCGTGGTCGGACTGCCTGTATGATTGCATGGCCAATGCTAGCGACTTTTCGCCATGTGTCTTTACCAACAAATAAGGCCTTTAATGCAATGCGGAGTGATTCTGGAATGTAATCAAGAGCGGGTTGGAGTCTGAGTGTCTCTGTAGTCGGGTACTGATCGTTAACGGGTGGTGGTATATGCAGTTCCCATACCGTTCCTTCAGCTGTCTTTTTAGGTATTGATATACCATAGGGGAGGGAATCGGCCTTAGACAAATACTCTTTCATTTTACACCTAAGGTCAGAAACAGTCAGCTGTTCTTCATCATTCGCTGCAAGGTATGCACACATCTTTAAGAACGCTTGTTCTTGGTCCTCATCTTTTGGCCTTCAAGATTTCCTCCGCTTTGGATCAGGATCTGTA
Source organism: Myxine glutinosa (assembly GCF_964187855.1). Taxonomy (NCBI): domain Eukaryota; kingdom Metazoa; phylum Chordata; class Myxini; order Myxiniformes; family Myxinidae; genus Myxine; species Myxine glutinosa. Next base: position 254,421,280 of record NC_136262.1, read on the forward strand.
TCTCTAAAATATCTAATCTCTCTAGGATAAAATATCTCTCTAGGTTGACTACTATTCGACAGAGCCATTTTAGTGGATCAGGATGTCACCTTGGGATGCCATCTTGGACCTGTCAATAAATAATTAACTGATGGTAATTTTATTGATTCAATTGGATTCCTTGGGCCCTAAAACCTAGGGTTAGACACCAAAACCACCTTTCTAGGTTGAATAATAATTGAGATATTGTAGCGGCTACCGCTGGGTTTTCACAATCGCCTTGCACCTATCAAGGACGCGGAGCGATCACCATGCCGGGCTCGTCCAGGACGCCCGGGCAGGCCCGCGCTCAACTTGCCAGGCCTCGGTCGGGACGCCCGGGCATGCCCGGGCAGGCTCGCCCTCAACTTGCCAGGCCGCAGCCAGGACGCTGGGCCACGCCCCCTCTCGCCTTTCCTGGGCAAACGCTCCGGGATAATATGTATATATATTGCTGCCCGATAAACGGGCTTTTCAGAGTGCCTGAGTGTTTGGTTTGATTAAAGCAACTCGGATGAATTCCAGCTTTTTGTCGCGTCCATTCTTCCGATCGACGTGGGAGCCCCAGCTCCTTCATTGGTGACCTACCGACATGGACACGGCAGTCGCCCTTAAACTGCCTACCTTCTGGGAGGCTCACGTGGCGGTTTGGTTCACACAGGTGGATTCCCTGTTCGCCCTGCGAGGCATCACGGCCGACGACACCCGCTTCCACCATGTGGTAGCAGCGCTCGGTTCGGCCACCGCGGCCCGCGCCCTGAGCCTCCTCGAGAGCCCGCCAGCCGCTGACAAATACGGCGCGATTAAGAAGCTTCTCCTCGACGCTTTCGCCCTCCCATCGGCGGAACGCGCACGGCGCCTGCTCGACCTGCCCGAGCTCGGCGACACGCGCCCTTCCGAGCGAATGGACTACATGCTTTCACTGCTCGGCGAGCACTCTCCGGCATTCCTGTTCCGGGAGCTGTTCCTCCGTCAGCTGCCTAACCCGGTACGCCTCGCCCTGGCAAGCACGACGATCACAGATCCCCGGGCCCTTGCCAGAGAAGCCGACAAGATCTCCGCCGCAGGACAGCGCATCGCAGCGGCGACATGGGACCCACCGCCGTCCGACGTAACACCCATGGCGCCCGAGCACCCGGCACGGTCGACGACCGAACTGCCGACGCAATTGGCGGCCGCTACACCGAGCCGACCACCTCCAGCACGACGACCGGAGCCTCCACCTGACCAAGCGTGGTGTTACTATCATGCCAGGTTCGGACAGAAGGCCCGGACATGCCGACCCCCGTGCACCTTCGGCAGGCCGGGAAACGGCCGGGCCGGCGTTCATTACCAGCCATGAGCACCGGCCACACGGGCAACTTACTGTTCATCATGGATAAAGCGTCCGGACGGCGCTTCCTGTGCGACACCGGCGCCCAACTGAGCGTCATACCCGCCTCTGACCAGGACAGGCAATCCGCGGTTTGCGGCCCCTCCTTGGTTGCGGCCAACGGATCGACCATCCGCACCTTCGGCCCGCGCAACGTCACCCTCTGCTTCGGCGGCCAACGCTTTGCTTGGACGTTTGTAACCGCAAACGTGCCCATGGCTCTGCTAGGCGCCGACTTCCTCTGCGCACACGGACTGCTGGTGGACGTCCAACGGCGTCGTTTAATCAACACCGAAACCTTCAGCTCCCTGGTATGCACATTGAGCAGCTCCGCGCCGACCGAGCTGGCATGCGCCGTCCCGGCGGCGAACGAGTTTGCTCGCCTGCTCACGGAGTTCCCGGCCCTCACGCGGCCGACGTTTTCGGCCGTCGCAGTACGGCATGGGATCGAGCACCACATACCAACCACGGGCCCGCCGGTCTACGCCAGGGCCCGCCGCCTCGACCCAGCCAAGCTCGCCGTGGCGAAGGCCGAATTCGACGCGTTGGAGCACCTCGGCATCGTGCGGCGCTCCGATAGCGCGTGGGCCTCGCCACTGCACATCGTGCCAAAGCCGGGGGGTGGATGGCGCCCGTGCGGCGACTACCGCCGTCTCAATGACGCTACCACCCCCGACAGGTACCCGATCCTGCATATCCAAGACTTCTCCGCCCGTCTGGCGGGACGGGGCATTTTTTCGAAAATTGATCTCATACGGGGATATCACCAGGTACCTGTCAGGGCGGCCGACGTCGCTAAAACGGCAGTCATCACGCCGTTCGGCTTATTCGAATTCTTGCGGATGCCGTTTGGTCTCAAGAACGCGGCTCAGGCGTTCCAGCGCTTGATGGACGGCGTGCTGCGTGACCTGCCGTTCCTTTTCGTTTACCTGGACGACATCCTCGTCGCCAGCACGTCCCGGGCCGAGCACCTCCTCCACCTCCGAACACTGTTCGGGCGCCTCAGCGAGCACGGCCTCATCGTCAACCCGGCCAAATGCCACTTCGGCACGACGGCCGTTGATTTTTTGGGCCACCACATCACCAAGAACGGGGCCGTGCCGCTGCCAACCAAGGTCGAGGCCATCACCACGTTCCCGCGTCCCCGCACCATAAAGGCCCTGCAGGAATTCCTGGGAATGGTGAATTTTTATCACCGCTTCGTGCCCCGCGCTGCTCAACTCATGCGGTCCCTCTACGAAGCCCTCCGGGGCAAGCCGGCCAAGCACGACATCGCCTGGTCCGCAGCAATGGATGCGGCCTTCCAAAGCTCAAAGCGGGCCCTCGCCGACGCAACACTGCTCGCTCACCCGGTGCTCAACGCTCCCATCGCCCTCACCACGGATGCCTCCGACTACGCGGTGGGCGCCGTACATGAGCAATGGGTGAACGGGGTTTGGCAGCCACTCGCTTTTTTCAGCCGGCAGCTCCGGCCGAACGAGCTCAAATACAGCACGTTTGACCGGGAGCTCCTCGGTCTACACCTGGCCGTCCGCCATTTCCGCCACCTCCTGGAGGGCCGACCTTTCACGGCGTTCGTCGACCACAAGCCGTTGGTTTACACCATGGCCAAGGTCACGGAGCCGTGGTCGGCCCGCCAACAGCGCCACCTCTCCGCCGTGTCGGAGTTTACCACGGACATCCGGCACGTCGCCGGCAAAAACAACGCCGTGGCCGACTGTCTTTCCCGGGCCAGCGCGAACGCGGTCCACCTGGGCGTGGACTTTGCGCTTATGGCGGCGGACCAAACCACCGACACCACGGTGCAAGCCCTCCGGGCGGCGGACACGGGCCTCCGCCTGGCCGACATCCCCTTCGCGGACACTGTCCTGCTCTGCGACGTCTCCCAAGGCCAGCCTCGCCCCATCGTGCCCGTCACCTGGCAACGCCGCATCTTCGCCTCCCTCCACGGCCTTTCCCACCCGGGCCGGAAAGCTTCCCAGAAGCTGGTGTCGGCGCGATTAGTCTGGCACGGCCTTCGTCGGGACGTCCGCGATTGGACCAGCACCTGCACGGCCTGCCAACAGGCCAAGGTCCACCGACACACCCACGCCCCGCTGGCACCTTTCACCGTGCCCGAACGACGTTTCGACCACGTCAACGTGGATCTGGTGGGTCCCCTCCCCCCATCACGGGGGTTCACACACCTGCTCACCATGGTGGACAGGACCACCAGGTGGCCGGAGGCCGTTCCCCTCGTCTCCACCACCACCGCCGACGTGGCACAGGCTTTCATCGCCACCTGGGTCGCCCGCTTTGGCGCACCGGCGGACATCTCGTCAGACCGCGGACCACAGTTCACCTCCGAGCTGTGGGGCGCGGTCGCCCGCAACCTGGGGGTCAAGCTCCACTGTACTACGGCCTACCACCCCCAAGCAAACGGGTTGTGCGAGCGATTCCACCGCTCCATGAAGGCCGCGCTCATGGCCGGCCTTCAAGACGGCGGTTGGGCCGACCGGCTGCCGTGGGTCCTTTTGGGCCTCCGCACGGCCCCCAAGGAGGACCTCCAGGCATCCACCGCCGAGCTTGTCTATGGCCAGGCGCTACGCGTCCCGGGCGAATTCGTGCCCGACGCTACCAGTCCCTGGTCCGCAGCTCACCAGCGCTCGGACCTCCAGGAGGCCGCCCGACGGTTTGCCCCCGTGCCAACATCCCACCACGGTGACCCCCAGTCCTACGTCCCCCCCAGCACTTCGCACAGCGGAGTATGTTTTTGTGCGTCACGACGCACATCGGGGGCCACTCCGGCCGCCGTACGACGGGCCCTTCCGGGTGCTGCGACGGGACGACAAGTCGTTCGTCATCGACATCGGCGGCAGGTCGGACCGGATTGCGGTGGACCGCCTCAAGCCGGCGCACGTGGACGTCGACCACCCACCACGGGTGGCCCTTCCGCCGCGGAGAGGCCGCCCCCCGTCCACGGTGCCCCCCACTCGACCGCCCACCACCACACCGGACCCCCTCCCACGACCCGCCAGGGGTCGCTTCGGTCGGGTCATCAGGACCCCCCTCAAATTGACCCTGCCGGTGCAAGTCGATTCTGGGGGGACGTGTGTAGCGGCTACCGCTGGGTTTTCACAATCGCCTTGCACCTATCAAGGACGCGGAGCGATCACCATGCCGGGCTCGTCCAGGACGCCCGGGCAGGCCCGCGCTCAACTTGCCAGGCCTCGGTCGGGACGCCCGGGTATGCCCGGGCAGGCTCGCCCTCAACTTGCCAGGCCGCAGCCAGGACGCTGGGCCACGCCCCCTCTCGCCTTTCCTGGGCAAACGCTCCGGGATAATATGTATATATATTGCTGCCCGATAAACGGGCTTTTCAGAGTGCCTGAGTGTTTGGTTTGATTAAAGCAACTCGGATGAATTCCAGCTTTTTGTCGCGTCCATTCTTCCGATCGACGTGGGAGCCCCAGCTCCTTCAATATGGCCATTTCAAGCTACCGGCGGCCATCTTGGACGCCATTTTGAAAATGACCCCTTTCCGGAAGTCAGATGTGACGATTTTTAGTATGTTATTTAGCATGCCCAATGGTACCAGAATCCATTGAAAAACCTTTTGTATCAATATTTTTGGGGTTCAACCATATATTGACCCCTCTAGGTATACAGCGGATAGTTGGTCTCCACGGGACACCACCAAGTTGAACAAGTGGTCGCACGATCTTGTACGACTTCGAGTAAGGAAATGAGGTTATTTGGCTCATACTCACCTTAAGTTTGCCAGGGAGCACACTGTGAGGACGTGTCTGCTCCAGTTCTTGGGCCTGATTCTGTATGAGCTCGGCCTGTTTCAATAACTTTTTATCTGCTTCGTCGATTCGACCAGGCAGATTTTCAATCATCATGTCTTGTTCCTGCTGCAACATTATCAAGCAATCGCTTTGTAATACACAATATAAACATGTGACCTTGCATATATTTTGAGTGTATGCACTGGGATGTGTGCATGAAGACAATCATAATAATGTGCAAATGATATCTGCAAGCAGTTTGGTGACAGTCGTCCTGAATTATGTGAATGGAATGATGAATGTGAATCATCATTGTCGTTACCAGTTTCAGTGAAGCCTTGCTTGTGGACAACTCTTCCTTTGCAGATTGAATCTGTGCTTCTAAATAATTTATTTTGAGTTCAGATGCTGTGAGATGCTCATGGAAATTCTTTTTTGAATTTTCCATCTGATGCTGCATACTGCAAGATCCAGCACACAACACGTTAGGAAACAATATGCATTCCAAGATACACTGCAGTATATGAATAAGTAAAATAAACACCATTGACACTCTTACCACAGATAAACCAAACGAGGGAAGGCTGAGATGTTAAAATGGGTCTGATTATGCCAAAGTACCTTTCCAGAGACTGTGAGAGCCGTTCACAGCGTGCCTTCTCCTCCTCCAATGCACTCTGTGTCAGTACGTGCCGCATACGCAGGGATTCATTATCTTCCTCTGCGATCCTGCGTGATATGCTTTCATCTTTCAACTGTGAATCGACTTCCTGGAGGCGCACCTGACAAGGACACACACTGTTAGGGTCACCCCATCCTCAAACCCATGAAATACATTTGTCTTACCATTTACCTCCAGGCCACAGCAGTAGCATATTGCAAGGAAGAGTGTGAACTTGAAGTGTTGTTTCTGACTCACTCACAATGGGGCAGATTTCCCTATCAGGTTTACACCCTTCCTAAGATTACCATGTTCTGATGTTTTATTAACTTCATTTTCTGCAACTTGTTTTTGTTCTTGGTTTGTATACTACACATCATACACGGAGATCAATCATTGTAATCTAAATATGACGTGAAAGTAATTACAAAGCACTGATATTAGATGTACAATGTGGCGATCTGCAATAATAAAATATCTAATACTGCATGCCGGGTATCATTCATACAAATATATATTTTGAAAACCTGACGTCCTGGCTAAATGCTGACTGCAGATTTGAAATCAGCGGCCCAGATTTAGCCAGGAACACCTGCATTTCACTAAGTTGCAGACGAAAAGTTTTTGTTGCCCAGTGTTATCAAAGAGCTTTCGATATTTGATGAGATGGATTGATTGCCAAATAACTTTATATGCACTACATGACCAAAAGTATGCGGACACCCCTTCTAATTCGTCGATTCGGCTGTTTCAGCCACACCCATTGCTGACAATATACATATATACTGTATAGGTATAATGTATATATCCATGTATATAATATATATATATATATATACTGTATATATATATATATATATATATATATATATATATATATATATATATATATATATATATATATATATGAATAATCAAGTGCACAGCCATGCAATCTCCATGGACAAACATTAGCAGTAGAATGGGCCGTACTGAAGAGCTCAGTGACTTTCAACGTGGCACCGTCATCGGATGCCACCTTTCAAACAAGTCAGTTCATCAAATTTCTGTCCTGATATAGCTGCCGCGGTCAACTGCAAGTGCTGTTATTGTGAAGTGGAAACGTCTCGGAGCAACAACAGCTCAGCCTCAATGTTGTAGGCCACATAAGCTCACAGAACGGGACTGCTGAGTGCTGAAGCGCATAAAATTCGTCTGTCCTCGGTTCCAACACTCACTACCGAGTCAAAAACGTCCTCTGGAAGCAACGTCAGCACAACAACTCTTTGTCGGGAGCTTCAAGAAAAGGGCTTCCATTGTCGGGCAGTCGCACACACAAACCCTACCTTGCGTTTGCCCGGAAGAGGCGTTTCAAGTCTCTCGGTTACGCCAGGCCCAGAAAGAACAAGGGGCTTAATCCCCCCTTGGTAAGGGTAAGAAGGGCGGTGGAAAACCGTAACAATTGGTAGTCAGGAGTGGGGATTTGGAACCCTGGGAAAAACATTTGGACATCAATTGAACATATTGGCTGCAACAATTGGTGTCGGGGAGTGAGATTGGACCGGGAGTGCGCTTCACGTACTCGAAAATTACGAGCGACCGAAATTTAGTTATCAAGATCAAATTTGTATTCGTACCATGGCTAGCCAAGGCGGTCGAATGCCGGTGGGAATGATGGATAAGGAAAAATTAATGACCCAGGACCCACAGGAAGAGCTGGTCGACGAAGGGAGAATTGAAAAGGGTGCGGCAGTTGGCAAAGAAAATGGTGGCGCCTCGCACGTGGCAGCGGCAGCCTAGCCCGCTGTGCAAACCGGGTTTTACATTGGGATGTCCTGAATTGAATGGGAAGCATACTCTGAGGCACAATTGGAAAAATTGAGGTGTGGAAACGTGACTGAGGAATCCAGAAGGGCAATAAACATATGGGCCGAATCTCAAATGGAAAAGGACATAAAAAAGATGAGCGAGGAATCCAGGGGTGATATGAAAAAATTGGGGGAGGACATTGGGCGCATGTGGAGCGGGGAGGTCGCATTGGTACGCGATGAGGTGACGCGGTGTGAGGAACGCGTGGAGAGTGAGGTAGAGCAGAGCGCAGCCAAATTGACAGGGGCTATAGAAATCGCGACGCGGGGTGTAGTAAAGCCGACGGTCGCCGAATTGGAAAATAAATTTTCATGCGCGCCGGCGGTCGTCGAGTTAGAAAAAGAAATAATTGGGGCCGAAGAGACGGCAGAATCAGAAATTAAATCGTGGGAAAAGAAAATGGGATGCGCACAAAGTTTGTATTTGCATCGTGATGTCGTGCTTGCAAACGAAATCAAAAGTTTGCAGGTGTTGGCAGAAAAAGAGGTCCACAAGGTGAGTAGAATTAATGGCGCGAATGTGTTTGGCACGAAAAGGGTTTTGGCGCGCTTGGGAAAGAGACGAAACCCAGGCGGTCGTGGAAGGTCCATTGTGCGGTGTAGGAGGGCGACTGGCGCGCGTGTGAGAGAAAAGAGTGCGCCAGAGTGTGCGGTAACGGGAGAGTGTGTTACAGAAGGTGCACAAGAGGAGTGCGGGGAGAAAAAGTGTGTGATGATTGGGTGTGTACCAGGAGAGTGCACACCCGTGGGTGTTCCGGAGTATGTAACAGAAAAGTGTGTAACGGAAGAGTGTGCACGAGGGTGTGCGATGATTGGGTGTGTAGCAGGAGTGCACACCCGTGGGTGTTACAGAGCATGTTACAGAGTGTGTGCAGGAGTGCACACCAGAGCATCTTGCAGAGTGTGTGCAGGAGTGCACACCCGGGGGTGTTACAGAGTGTGTAACGGGAGAGTGTGCGCCAGGGTGTGCGCGAGGGTGTGCGATGATTGGGTGTGTGACAGAAGAGTGCACACCCATGGGTGTTACAGACTGTGTGTGGGAGGAGTGTGTAACGGAGTTTGTGAAAGGTGTGAGTGCGCCTAGGTGTGCAGGTGCGAGTACGGTGTGTGAGGGAGAATGCACACCAGAGAATGTAGAAAAAGAGTGTGCGGTAGCGGAGTGTATGGAAGGCGTGAGGACGCCTAGGTGTGCGAGTGTGGAGTGGGTCGCAAGTGGTGAGGACGCGACTCAAGCATCGACACAGACCGGGGTAGCGTTTAGCGCGACGGATAGCCGACGTGAGCCCTCGGTGAGTTGTGTGCGGAAGGTACCGGCCGGGATCGGTGGTGCGGCGGTTTCACAAGGACCGCCGTGCACGACCCGTGCCGGACCCCGCCCTGTATGGTTGGTGCCGCGCCGTGGCGGGAAAGGCAATCGGCAATGTTCAAGGGGAGGTAGGAGATTTTGAAGCCGCGCACCTTGGTGAGTGCAGTGCTCCGACCGTGGGCGTTTGGGGTCATCGTGCGTGGGACCGCGAGGCCCCGCGCAGAGATGGGCCCCTGAACCTCGGCCCATCCATGCCTCCTCCCCTGGATCAAAAATGCCGGATGGACCCAACCTACAGGAGACAAACCAACCGCATGGATCGCTCGGCCTTTCGAAGCCGAGCCATGATGACGATGTATTCCCACTTGAAGAGGCTCAAGTATAGCGGACTGATGAGAATGGTGTACCCTACGTGGGGGAATGGTAGTTTGACCATTCCTCACACGAACAGGGCTCATGAGCATTAGATTAGGGGGATGGCAGTGTTAGGCACATGGGGTGCCAACAATGGTTACCTCCATGGGGCACCGAAGCTAGCCGAGGGAGGGCTAGGATAATGATAGGGAATTAGAAGACTGTAGGGACAAAAGATTTAAGTAGTGACATTTGTACTGTAGTGGGGACGTAGAGAGATTAGATGGTTGTTAATGACGAAGGGAGTGCTTAGTTTAACGGGATGACGGGGAAGCACGAGTTTTAGGGGCAAAGCAGCTAGATAGATGATGCTGTGTTGGTGAGGATTTGTGTGTTGAGATACATCGAATTGGCTTGAGGAGTGAGAACAAAAGGTGTGCGAATAAGGTGTGTCAGCACAAAAGGTGTGCGAGATAAAAGGCGGGTAAGCACAAAAGGTGTGTGAGATAAAAGGTGTGTAAGCACAAAAGGTGTGCGAGACAAGTGGTGTGTGCGATAAATGGTGTGCGAAAGTAAAAGTGTGGAATGCTTGGTGTGGAATGAGTAGTGTGGAATGCTTGGTGTGGAATGAGTAGTGTGGAATGCTTGGTGTGGAATAAAAGGTGTGGACTGCATGGTGCGAAGGAGTGAATGGGGGGAGATGGAACCCATTCACGAAAGCCCGGGGTGGGTAGTGTAAACCCAGGTAGAGGGTATAGGCAAAATTTGTATGGATATTGACACCTGTGGTGCAGGTAGTGGCAAGTAGTGCTTTGGAGGGTGCATGAGTCGGTGAAATGGCTGGGCGTGTGGCTAAATTGGTGCGTATGGTTATTGGGGCACTCCGCCACTGGTAGTTTGTCGGCCAGGTGAGGCCGCAGGTAGGCTCTGGGAGCCAGTTAGGGTAGTTGTGAGTAGTTGTGAGTGGGGCCCGATGATCCAAAAGAAGGACCCGGGTTGCCCAATGCCAAGGTGGGCATCAGGGGGTAAAGAGCCAGGAGGGGCCTTCCCCAGTTTAGGTAGTCGCAGGAGCAGGTAAGCTCGGGTGGCGACTTCAGTGGCGGAGGTGCGCAGGTAGTTGGACCTGCTAGTGGAGCCACACGACCCAGCCCCGAAATTGTGCAAGGGCACAGTATGAAAAATTGGGGAGTGAGACCCAAATTCAGATGGCATCACAGGGTGGACAATGGGAATTCGGTTTTTAGAACCACATAGTTTAAAGAGGCCAATTGGCAGGGTACGACCCCGGGTAGTGTAAGAGTTAATGTCAGTTAGTGTAGTTAGGAATTGAGGAATTCCCTTCGCGCCATCCACAGCCATGCACCGAGGAGGACGAAGCTCCACATCAAGACCAAGTGAACTGTTTGAGTGTAAGACGCATCATGACGTAATGGGACATTGTGTTTGTTTCATTCCTTCCTTCCTGGGAGGTTGGCGTCAGGAAGGGCATCCGGCCATAAAAACATTGCCTCAAACAGGGAACCATGATTGTCATGGGGCCCGCAAGGCTAACCCCCGCTCTAGCGGGGAAAATGGCCTTAAAACGATCATTCATATATATTCTTCCTGGGAGGGATTGGGAGACGAATTTGGATTAGAGGGGGATATGGGAGACAAGACGTAGGTACGAATTTGTAAATACAGGGAAGGGCTAGGGTAGTGTAAGCCGACATTGGGGGGTACGAAGTACGAACGGATAGGGACGAGCCTGCTCTGCTTGCTCTTCCGCGCCCCTTGTGCTGCATTACCTTGTTTTGCTGTGTACCTTTGTGCCCTTTCCGCTTTGCTGGTCGTGCTTTGTCTCTCCCCCCACCCCAGGACCATTTTGGAGGTGGAACTGTGCAGCACCATCGACCTGTGCAGCATCCCTGCTGCACCTTACTACATCTGTGCAGCCAAACTGCACAGCACTTTGCTGCCATATCAATTTGTTATAACTTTGCTGCACCTGTGCAGCACTTTGCTGCCTTAAACACTTTGCTGCACTACACATACTTACGGACCACAGGTCTTGTGGCCTTGCACCTCTGCTGTGCAGCATCTTGCTGCAGCATCACCTTGCATCTTCGGACCACCTGCTTTGAGTGGCATGAATGTCATGCAGTCGGACCACATAGGGTTGGCCCTGCTTGGCAATGAAATACAATAAACGAATTCTTTGTGTGTTTTTATTATGGTGTGCTCGGGACGAGAAGATTTGTAAGTTTAATTAGCCCTGAAGAGCAGGAATGGCCTGTATGCCGGTCCGGGGGCTACCCGGTTTGATATATGCACACAGAAGATGCAAGAAGCAAGATGCAAGAAGCAAGCAGCAAATGAAATGTGATGATTATGAGTGTGTTTTTGTGCTTTGCTGTGCTTTCTCTCCCCTCCAATCGTCTTTCCAAAAAGGACAGGTCCTGGGTCATAGAACTGTAAATATGGTTAAGTTTTTGTGCTTATAGATAAAATGCTTCCCACCGGCTTTATGTTTTGTTTGACAAATTCCGGATTCGGTTAATTGTGGGCGTGATTCTGTTAGAGTAGCTACTCAACGCAATAGGTGGGACATAATATTTAGTGTTTGAAAACTGTCGCACCCACGGGTTAGAGTAAATGTTAGAGGGAACCACATCGAAATATCACATGTCAAAGTAAAAGTTAATTTTCCAGATCTTTCTCAAAACCGGTCGTTCCAATTTTGTTAGGTTCGACTCGGGGACGAGTCTGGCGAGGGAGAGGGGTAGTGTTGCGGTTTTGAGTTTTGTATCATAAAGGTTAAATTTCCCCCTCATAGTTAGTCACACAACAACACGTAGCCTCGCGATAGTTCAGTTATTTCATAGTATGTGAGAATAGTCCTTTTCCTGTGTTAGTTTTGAGTTGAGTAGAATAATGAGTAGGTCCTTCTCATACTTCCATTGCCTTATCCCGCCTCCATTGCCTTATGCCTCTTAGTGCTGCCTTTGGCTTTTTGGCGCGAATTAACACGAGGCCGGCCTGGCAGGTAGGGTCGGGACCGAATGAGGGCGGCAAAGAAGCTGACGGTAAGCGCGAGCCGCCAATCAGGGCTCAGAGGGTGTGGCTGCAGCGCTGCGTCACAGGGCGTGGTTGGAACGTTCGAGAAGGCTCAGGGCGTGGCAAATATAACCTGTCGTGCAAAGCCCCCCAGGAGTCGAAGGAGTTTGAGGACTGACGAGGGAGCAGAGGAGTTGAAGGAGCGCGGTCAGCAGAGGACTTGGAGAGATACGAGATCGGAGGAAGACGCGCATGAACCCCGTATAAGCGCTCCGATTAACGTGACGCTCGGTCGAGCTTAAAGCCGAGCCGCTATTGCATTGGGTTACATGAGTAATAGCACGCTGGTTACTAAACGCGCTGTGGAACCGCCCAGCCGCGCTGAGAGACGCGTACGTTTCCTTCCTGCCTCATCATCTGCCTTTTGTTCGGGAGACGCGCTACGAGGATCCTTCCACCGCCTGCTTGCCATCATCGCGGGACGTGCTGTGACCGAGGAGGGCCGGACGGGGCCGTTCCTGGACGACCAAGTCGGCGCGTTTGGCCTGAACATCATCCTGCCTGCAATTTCCCTGTGTGAGTGTGAACGGGCCCGCGTCTGGGTATTAAGCATTAGACTGATTAAGTTCTGCTGTGTCTGCTTCCTACCAAATTGTACATAAGGGTAAATAATAAATGAAACCTGTGTTCTTCCTTTGATTCTACCGCTTTTGTGATTTCCATCATTGACTAAGCGTGGTACGAGTAAACCCGCTCTAATCGGGGTCCAATATTAACGGTGACTGCACGGACCACTTGGTACGCAATCCGCTTGGTGTACTCAAATTACACGTGGCTCGTGCGAGGCTTGGTTCCCCGCTTCCGTGGCGGCGCAGGTATTTAGGTACGAGCGAGACTTGGTCCCGAAACCCGATCTTGCGTTTGCCTGGAAGAGGCGTTTCAAGTCTCTCGGTTACGCCAGGCCCAGAAAGAACAAGGGGCTTAATTCCCCCCTTGGTAAGGGTATGAAGGGCGGCGGAAAACCGTAACAATATATATATATATATATATATATATATATATATATATATATATATATATATATATATATCTATATATCTATATATCTATCTATATATCTATCTAATCTATATATCCATCTATCTATCTATCTATCTATATATATATATATATATATATATATATATATATATATATATATATATATATATATATATATATAAATAATCAGGCACACAGCCATGCAATCTCCATTGACAAACATTAGCAGTAGAATGGGCCGCACTGAAGAGCTCAGTGACTTTCAACGTGGCACCGTCATCGGATGCCACCTTTCCAACAAGTCAGTTCATCAAATTTCTGCCCTGATATAGCTGCCGCGGTCAACTGCAAGTGCTGTTATTGTGGAGTGGAAAAGTCTCGGAGCAAAAACAGCTCAGCCTCAATGTTGTAGGCCACATAAGCTCACAGAACGGGACCGCTGAGTGCTGAAGCACATAAACTTTGTCTGTCCTCGGTTCCAACACTCACTACCGAGTCCAAAACTGCCCCTGGGAGCAACGTCAGTGCAACAACTCTTTGTCGGGAGCTTCAAGAAAAGGGCTTCCATTGCCGGGCAGTCGCACACAAGCCTAAGATAACCATGCGCAATGCCAAGCGTCGGCTGGAGTGGTGTAAACCTCGCCACCATTGGACTCAGGAGAAGGGGAAACGCATTTTCTGGAGTGATGAAACAAGCTTCACCATATGGCAGTCCGACGGACAGGTTTGGGTTTGGTGGATGCCAGGAGATCGCTACCTGCCCGAATGCATAGTGCCAACTGTAAAGTTTGGTGGAGGAGGAATAATGGTCTGGGGCTGTTTTTCATGGTTCGGGCTAGACCCCTTAGTTTCCGTGAAGGCAAATCTTAACGCTACAGCATACAATGACATTCTAGACGAGTGTGTGCTTCCAACTCTGTGGAAACAGTTTGGGGAAGGCCCTTTCCTGTTTCAGCATGACAATAGCCCCGTGCAATAAGCGAGGTCCATACAAAAATGGTTTGTCGAGATCGGTGTGGAAGAACTTGACTGGCCTGCACAGAACCCTGACCTCGACCACATCAAACATCTTTGGGATGAATTGGAACGCCGAATGCGAGCCAGGCCTATTCGCCCAACATCAATGCCCTACCTCATTAATGCTCCTGTGGCTGAATGGAAGCAAATCCCTGCAGCAATGTTCCCACATCTAGTGGAAAGCCTTCCCAGAGGAGTGGAGGCTGTTATTGCAGCAAATCGGGGTAGGGGGGGCAACAACTCCACATTAATGTCCATGATTTTGTAATGAGATGTTTGATGTTTGGGTGTCCACATACCTTTGGTCATGTAGTGTGTGTGTGTGTGTGTGTGTGTGTGTGTGTGTGTGTGTGTGTGTGTGTGTGTGTGTGTATATATATATATATATATATATATATATATATATATATATATATATATAAGTCACTATGCGACCTTCATATCATCAGTGGAGAACCGCCAGCAAGGTGTCCCATACAGCTGCTGCTGCACCTTGCTGGGAGCGATACGCACCGCCTGCCACGCGGTGACGTTATCTCTGGTATCCACTCATCATATGGAGTCGACCTGGTTGCGGTTGGGAGTTACTAATAATGGTATCTGTAATCTGGTTCTCCAACGTAATGAGCGGACAACATGACGTCATCGCCATGCACGTCCGCCTTGCCTGCAAAGTTCCAGAGGAACCATCTAGCAGTGCGTCATTACGGATTATAAATACAGATACTGTCACAAGTGCATGCAAAACTCACAGTTACCGACCTGGTTTCGCCCTTGTTGGGGCTTCATCAGGGCAACGCAGTGAGGCTTTCCATACACTTGTAACTCTGTGACCCTTTCGGTTTTTATATCAGTCACTATGCGACCTTCATATCATCAGTGGAGAACCGCCAGCAAGGTGTCCCATACAGCTGCTGCTGCACCTTGCTGGGAGCGATACGCACCGCCTGCCACGCGGTGACGTTATCTCTGCTGTATGGGACACCTTGCTGGCGGTTCTCCACTGATGATATGAAGGTCGCATAGTGACTGATATAAAAACCGAAAGGGTCACAGAGTTACAAGTGTATGGAAAGCCTCACTGCGTTGCCCTGATGAAGCCCCAACAAGGGCGAAACCAGGTCGGTAACTGTGAGTTTTGCATGCACTTGTGACAGTATCTGTATTTATAATCCGTAATGACGCACTGCTAGATGGTTCCTCTGGAACTTTGCAGGCAAGGCGGACGTGCATGGCGATGACGTCATGTTGTCCGCTCATTAGGTTGGAGAACCAGATTACAGATACCATTATATATATATATATATATATATATATATATATATATATATATATATATATATATATATATATATATATATATATATATATATATATATATTGTTGCGGAGATGAGGACTGTATTTTTTTGATTGTGTGCTGTACTATTATTACTATTGTTTATTCTGCGCCCCCCTACCTCCGGAGCTGTGTAAAGGTGAAAGGGCATCCCATAATTAGTCCACAAGCATACACATCAGCCAAATAATAGAATACCCCTGTTGATAGTTATCTCTTATTCTGTGTTTTAGAGTAAGGCTGTGTCTCCCATTAATTGAAGTACTCCATTGCACCAGTGAAAGAGAATAGATCCCCTTTCATTCCCATCCCCAAAATCCCCATTTCCTTCACATCCCCTTTCGTCATTGCCGAGCCTCGATTGCCCATATTACATCCCCTCTCGTCATTGCCGAGCCTCGATTGCCCATATTACATCCCCTCCAAAACCACCATTGACATGTGCTCTCGTCGGAGAAGAAAGGCGTGCCCGCCCGTCGTCATCAAGGGGGGAGCCAGAGGGTCGCGCGACCAACCAGGGCCGAGGTGAGCACCCCGATGGGCGTGTCCAAAAGGCCGGCGGCTTAATCGCCGGAGGCGTTATAAAGGCGCGCACGCAGGAAGCAAGTGAGTCGGTTGCAAGAGAGAGAGTCGTGAAGAGTCAGTCAGTGGAGTCGGTGGTCAGTTGGTTGCGGTGAGGAGTCGGTGGTGGCGGTCAGTGGTTGCGTTGGTTGCGGTGAGGAGTCGGTGGTGAGGAGTGAGTGAACCAAGAAAGAGTTGAGGGTTTGGACCAGACGCGTCAGACAAGTCCTGGGAAAGCAGCGGAGGCCACAGCAGCAACAACACCCCACAGCCACTTGGGGCCTGGACGGCGGTTTTGAGCAAGGCCGTGAAGGAACGGCGGCTGCTAAACGCGCCGATCGTGCTGCAGGACCCCCTTTGGACCTCCCTCTCCCTCCAGCCATCCACCTCCTGCCTTTCCACCCTTCTTGTGTACGTGAGTTTGTTCTGTTTGTTCTGTCCTGGGTTAATTAAGCTTGTGTAGGTAAGCTAAAGATTTCACTGTGTCACCTGCGTCTTATGTGCTTGTAAATAAACGTGACTGCTTTCTTTTTGCTTATGTGTGTAAATAGTAAATAAATTCAGTAGTATTTCCAACCTTTTTGTCTTCTTCTTCTTCTTCACATCCGTGTCGCCTTTGTCTTTTCCCTATTGACTAGCTGCGGTGCGATCCGGCCAACGTTTGGGTGGAATCGGGTGAGTCGGGGATCCTGTTCGGACGCGGTAATACCAAACCGCTCGGTAAAATAACATCTAAAACCGCGTCTGTAACAATTGGTTGTCAGGAGTTGGATTCGGACCTGGGACTAAATTTGTTAGGCCCAAATTTTGGGACACCAATTGTGTTAGTACAGTAACAATTGGTGTCTGGGAGTGAGATTCGGGGCCCGAACCAAATTTTTAAAACATCTAAAAAAAAAATTTGGTCAAAAATTTGGAGCGGCCGAAATTTGTTTTGTTTTACAAAACCTGAACTTTGAAATCGCGCCATGGCTGGTCAAGGCGACGGGATGCCGGTGGGAGAGATAGAGGGTTTAGGAGTAACCCAGGATCAAATGGAGGGGAGCAATGAGGAGGCGGTTGAGGGAGTATCAGGTGCACAAAATGGCGCTCTCGCGCACGTGGTTACAGCGGCACCAAATTCAGCCACGCCCATGGTCGCGGCAGCCGAGCCAGAGATGCCAGAGTACGTGCGAGTCTTTATGATTGAAATGATGGCAAAAATGAGGGCTCAGAGTGAGCAAATGGGGGTAATGGGGAACCGGATGGATGCTCAGGGTGAGCGATTGGAGGGCCAAATGGGGGTAATGGGAAACCAAATGGGGGTAATGAGGGACGAAGCGAGGGGTACCGGTGAGGGATTAGACAAGAAATTTGAGGGGTTAGACAATGGGATAAAAGAGGTGAAAAATGGGTTAATGGGGTTAGAAAATAGGATGGAAGGCAAATTGCGGGAGATAGGGGAGCAATCCGCCCGAGAAATTAAACAAATGGGAGAGCAGATAGAGGAGGTAAAAATCGGGGTAGAAACCAAACTGGATGCTCAGAGGGATGAATTGGGACAGATGAGGGCGGCATCTACAAAAGAAAGGGAGGAGATGAAGGAGGAGGTTTCGGGGCTACGCGAGGAGGTAAAGCGAGGTGAGAAGCGTATGGAGAAAGAGGTGAGAAATAATACGGCAAAGTTACAAGGGGGAATAGAAGATCTGACGGAGGAGGTGGAACAGCTGACAGAGGGACAAAAAGAACTAGTGGAGCAGGTTCAAAAGAACACTGCAGTACTAGGAGGGTTAAAAGCGACACAAAAAGAAATTAAAAACGAATTAATAGCGACGCAGAGGCAATGTCAGATGGTACGTGAGGAACTGACAATGAGGGCGGACGAGGTGACAGAGATAATGGAGACGAAGGACCGAGAGGTGAGGATGCACATAGAGACGGTCACGGTAGCCTTAGAGGACGAACTTGAGGAGACGCACCGAGAAATAAAAGAGGTTAAACAAAAATTAGAGGAAGTGGAAGAAGAGGTGAGTGAAATTAAGAAGGGACGGACAGAAACTAAAAGAGAAATCCAGGAGGAGGTGATGGAATATGTGCAAGGTCGGTGCTCAACTCATGATGTGATGCTCACTAACCGAATAAAGAGTTTGCAGGTGGCAAAGGAGGTGCGACGACGAGGTACGGAGGTGAGTGGCAATGTATATGATGTGAGGAAAACTTCAGTCGGCTTGGGGATTGGTTTGGATCCGGGTGTTCGTGAAAGGCCGTTGGTGAAGTGTGCGACAGGTCTGGTGTGCGAAAAAAGAGGTGTGCGAGAATGTCCGACCATGGGGTGTGTGAGGAAAAAGTGCACGCCGAGGAGTGAGTGTGCCGTCAAGAGTGAGTTGGTCGAAGCGCGTGTGCGAGGGGGTACATGGAAGCGCGGTGTGGTAAGTGTTACGGAGGAAGTAACGAAAGAGTGTGCGCAAGGGGATGCGCGAGAAAGGTGTGTAACGGACAGATGCATGGGGAAAGAGTGCGCTGTCAAGAGTGAAGGAGAATGCACGCCTGTGGTGAGTGTTACAGAGGGTGTAACGGGAGAGTGTGCGCGAGAAAGGTGTGTAACGGACAGGTGCATGAGGAAAGAGCGCGCTGTCGGGAGTAAGGGTGAGTGCGTTGTCAAGAGTGGTGGTGAGAGTAGTGAGAGTGACAAGGAGCGTGAGTTGGTTGTGACAGGTGAGCGAGGATGTACACCTGGAATGGAAGGATGCACACCTGGAATGGTAGAGCGTGAGTGGGAATGCACGCTGGAATTGGTAGTGAGGCACGTGGTTGGGTGTGCGAGTGAGAGCACACCTGTGATTGTCACAGAGGAGTTGACCGAGGAGGGGGCGCGAAGAGGTGTGTTGGTGAGGTGTGCGAGCGACGAATGTGTGCCAAGGTGTTCGGTGGTCAGGTGTGTGACCAAGTCGGTGAGCGGAATGAGTGTACCGAGGTGTGTAAGGAAAGGTACGAGGAGCATGGGAACAGCTGGAGGTATGAGCAAGAAAGGGTTAGCGTATGCGCGTAAGCATCCAGGTGAGGCATCGACGGTAACCGGGTTGGAGGTTAGAACGACTTATAGCCGAATCGGGCCCTCGGTGCGCGTCGGGAAGCTTCGCGTGCCGCGAGAACCAGCGGGGATCCGAACCACGGCGGTTTCGAAAGAACCGCCGTACGCGATCCACGCTGTGCCTCGCTTGGAACGGCCGCGTCCGGGCTCCACTAGGCGGAGCGGGCAGCCCGATAGGAAGGGTCGTCATGGCGACCACTTTCTATTGAGACGTGCCGGCAGGTCGAGATCGGGACATTGGATGGCTCCACGCCGAGGTGGTGCGTGGGATCTCGGCCCGGGTAAGCCCCCGTCCCTGCACCGAGTGCCGGACGCATCCAGCCGCCGGCACCAAACAACCCGCGTTCATTGCTCGGCTGTACGAAGCCGGGCTGTAGACGTGAATTGGCGCACCGAGCGGATCTAATAAGTAGACGGGTGATGAGGATAGTGTTTTGGCCCCGAAATTAGAAAAAAAAAAAGCAAAAATTTATAATAGTGGGTAGAATTGGCAGTAAATGGAAAATTTTTGAATTGGTTGGAATTTGGACGAGCAAAATTGATAGAGAGACCCCCGATGTGGTGGGATGGCAAATCCACCATCCCTCACAGATGTGGGGCAAATGCGCTATAGTTTATGGGGTTGATGGCAGTGAAAACTAGCCCGGGTGGGTTAGGATATATCGTGTGTAGGGCCCTAGAAGATGACATTAGGTAACGTTAAGTTTAGATAGTGACTGATACCTGTAGAGGGGACGCAGGTAGATTAGTGTGGATGATAATGACGTGGGAGCGCAATAGTTTAAAGGGACGACTGGGAAGCGCAAGTTTCAGAGGGGAGTAGTTAGCTGAGATGATGCCGTGTGTGTGAGGATTGAACAGGTGTGATTGCACAGGTGTGCAACTGAACAGGTGTGTGGAGCAGTGTATGAGTGAGTAGTGGTGATTGCGTGTTGTGCTGACCAAATGGTCCAGGAAGAAAGGAGGGTGCAGGTGGCACCAGGTATGATTGCACAGGTGTGCAACGACAGGTGAATGGAGGACAGGTGTATGGAATAAATGGTATGGAGTATTGGAATGGATGGTTGGTCGTGGAGTGAGTATGGTGGAAATTGTGGAGTGGAGTGGATGGTGCGAAGGTGTGAATGGGGGAAGAGTGGACCCCCATCACGAATACCCGGGGCGGGTAGTGTAAGTGTTAGGTAGAGGGTACAGGTAAATTGTGGTTGGATATTGGCATCTGTGGTGCGAGTGAAAGAATGGTCTTTGGATGGGTGCATTAGTGTTGTGGAAATGGCTGGGCGTGTAGCCTGTTAGTGTGTGTAGTTGGTTTGGGCACTCCACCACTGTGAGGATGTCGGCCAGGTGAGGCCGCAGGTGGGCTCTGGGAGCCGGTAGTTGTGGATGGGGCCCGAGGATCCGGAGGACGGACCTGGGTAGCCCAGTGCCAGAGGGCACCGAGTGGGGTGACAGAGCCAGGAGAGGGCCTTCCCCAGTTAGTTAGGTTAGGGTGAGGAGCTAGGTAAGCTCGGGTGGCAACTACAGTGGTGGAGGTGTGCAGGTGGGTAAACCTGCTGGGAGAGCTACACGTCGCAGCCCAGAAATTGTGCGAGGCACCGGGAGATGAATCGGGGGAGTGAGACCCCAAATTGAGAAGCACCACAGTTTGGTCAATGGGAATTGGTTTTTAGAACCCATAGTGTAAGTTGGCCAATGGATTGGCAGGGAGAGACCCCGGGTAGTGTAAAGTGTGTTAATGTCATTTAGAAAGTAGTTAGGATGAAGTCTCCTCGCACCATCTGCATCCACTCACCTGAGGTGACAGGTACTCCGCACCATGCCATGTTTAATTATTTTTACTGTGCAAATGTTTGGATTGTGAGACGCATCATGACGTGGGTGTGAAATTGTGCGTAATTCCATCTCTCCCTCCTTATGAGGATTGATGACGAATTGGGTGATGGCAAATTTTGAAGTAGAGGGATTGTGGCGACGAATTTGGTATAGAGGAAATATGGGGAAGACGTGACAGTAGTGACGAATTTGTAAATGTGTAGATTTTTGTACATATGGGGTAAGGGCAAGGGTAGGGTAGGTGACAGGGGGGTGACGTATGGTAGGGACGAGCTTTCTCACTTCGCCCTCCGTACGCATTTCGCCTTGCATTGCCTTATTGATGTGTACCCTTGTGACCTTACCCCTCGCTCAATTGTCTTTCCCCTTTTGTCTCCCACATGACCTGTGCGCCATTGGGTGCCGAGGGGAGCGTGCGTGGGTCGGCCATTGTGCGCCCGAAATTCCCAGAACCAGCTGTCTGCATCGATGCACCACATTATGGACCACATGTCTGTGGCCGAGCACCACTTATGGACCCCATGGGTTGGGGCATGGCCCCTCTGCTGGAACCGGCCATGAGGGCCCGAAATCTTGCTGGCGGACCTTGGCCACAGGGCACCGATGCCCCACAGGTGAACCACACTAGTCGGCCCTGTGGGCTATAAATAAAATCAAATAAAAAGGACACATTGGGTGCATTTTTCAGTTCAAATAGGCCGCCAGTAAGAAAATGAAAGAATGACAACATCTGGAAGACCAAATAATAATAACCAGCAGAGGGAGCCGAAGAGCAAGAGACCACCTGCAGGGTTAGGGGTTGTTGAATTTATTTTATTGTTGAACATTGATGAACAATGGTGACTGCACCGATTGGTGCTTGAGGGTGCTTGTATTGGTGCGTTTTTGGGTGCTTTCATGGTGCGTCGATGCAGAGCAGACTGTCTCCCCCCCAGAAAGAACAATTACAGGTCCTGGGTTAGTCTTGTAAATAAAAGTAGCGTCAAGTGTAAATAATGCTTCCCACCGTCAGTGTATAGTTTGAAGACCATTCCGCAATTCGGTTAACTGTGGGCGTAAGTCTGTTAGGCAGGGTGCAATGGAGCAGCGGGACACATTTATTTATGTTTTAAAACTGTCGCACTCAGGGTCAGGTTAAAAGTAGAGGGAACTACACCTACGTGTCACACTAAAAATAAAAGTTGTAGGCCCGGGACGTGCCTAAGAGGAGGAGGGTGCAGTGTTGCGGAGATGAGGACTGTATTTTTTTGATTGTGTGCTGTACTATTATTACTATTGTTTATTCTGCGCCCCCCTACCTCCGGAGCTGTGTAAAGGTGAAAGGGCATCCCATAATTAGTCCACAAGCATACACATCAGCCAAATAATAGAATACCCCTGTTGATAGTTATCTCTTATTCTGTGTTTTAGAGTAAGGCTGTGTCTCCCATTAATTGAAGTACTCCATTGCACCAGTGAAAGAGAATAGATCCCCTTTCATTCCCATCCCCAAAATCCCCATTTCCTTCACATCCCCTTTCGTCATTGCCGAGCCTCGATTGCCCATATTACATCCCCTCTCGTCATTGCCGAGCCTCGATTGCCCATATTACATCCCCTCCAAAACCACCATTGACATGTGCTCTCGTCGGAGAAGAAAGGCGTGCCCGCCCGTCGTCATCAAGGGGGGAGCCAGAGGGTCGCGCGACCAACCAGGGCCGAGGTGAGCACCCCGATGGGCGTGTCCAAAAGGCCGGCGGCTTAATCGCCGGAGGCGTTATAAAGGCGCGCACGCAGGAAGCAAGTGAGTCGGTTGCAAGAGAGAGAGTCGTGAAGAGTCAGTCAGTGGAGTCGGTGGTCAGTTGGTTGCGGTGAGGAGTCGGTGGTGGCGGTCAGTGGTTGCGTTGGTTGCGGTGAGGAGTCGGTGGTGAGGAGTGAGTGAACCAAGAAAGAGTTGAGGGTTTGGACCAGACGCGTCAGACAAGTCCTGGGAAAGCAGCGGAGGCCACAGCAGCAACAACACCCCACAGCCACTTGGGGCCTGGACGGCGGTTTTGAGCAAGGCCGTGAAGGAACGGCGGCTGCTAAACGCGCCGATCGTGCTGCAGGACCCCCTTTGGACCTCCCTCTCCCTCCAGCCATCCACCTCATGCCTTTCCACCCTTCTTGTGTACGTGAGTTTGTTCTGTTTGTTCTGTCCTGGGTTAATTAAGCTTGTGTAGGTAAGCTAAAGATTTCACTGTCACCTGCGTCTTATGTGCTTGTAAATAAACGTGACTGCTTTCTTTTTGCTTATGTGTGTAAATAGTAAATAAATTCAGTAGTATTTCCAACCTTTTTGTCTTCTTCTTCTTCTTCTTCACATCCGTGTCGCCTTTGTCTTTTCCCTATTGACTAGCTGCGGTGCGATCCGGCCAACGTTTGGGTGGAATCGGGTGAGTCGGGGATCCTGTTCGGACGCGGTAATACCAAACCGCTCGGTAAAATAACATCTAAAACCGCGTCTGTAACAATATATATATATATATATATATATATATATATATATATATATATATATATATATATATATATATATATGCATATATATATATATATGCATATATATATATATATATATATATATATATATATATATATATATATATATATATATATATATATATATATATATATTCGTATATTACTTTTGAGCGATTTCGCTTCTTATAATTGTGTATCCAAACCCTGGGCCAATTTCCTGAAAATATGCTGTACCACATTATAAACACATTCAGGTCAGTATCAGGATACAGACCTTTAATTAATAATCAAATTGATGTAATAGTTGGAAATATTGGCGTTTTGAGAGCGATCTCGTGGCATGTGTCATGTGCCCCCTTGGAGGGGGATGGGGGGGGAGATAAGGGCTGATCTTGGACTGCAGCCTGCACATTCAAAGGGAAGGTTGCTCTGTCGGGTATACAGCAGATAGTTGGTCTCCAAGGGACACCACCGAGTTGAACAAGTGGTCGCACGATCTTGTACGACTTCGAGTAAGGAAATGAGGTTATTTGGCTCATACTCACCTTAAGTTTGCCAAGAAGCACACTGTGAGGACGTGTCTGCTCCAGTTCTTGGGCCTGATTCTGTATGAGCTCGGCCTGTTTCAATAACTTTTTATCTGCTTCGTCGATTCGACCAGGCAGATTTTCAATCATCATGTCTTGTTCCTGCTGCAACATTATCAAGCCATCGCTTTGTAATACACAATATAAACATGTGACCTTGCATATATTTTGAGTGTATGCTCTGGGATGTGTGCATGAAGACAATCATAATAATGTGCAAATGATATCTGCAAGCAGTTTGGTGACAGTCGTCCTGAATTATGTGAATGGAATGATGAATGTGAATCATCATTGACGTTACCGGTTTCAGTGAAGCCTTGCTTGTGGACAACTCTTCCTTTGCAGATTGAATCTGTGCTTCTGAATCATTTATTTTGAGTTCAGATGCTGTGAGATGCTCATGGAAATTCTTTTTTGAATTTTCCATTTGATGCGGCATACTGCAAGATCCAGCACACGACACGTTAGGAAACAATATGCATTCCAAGATACACTGCAGTATATGAATAAGTAAAATAAACACCATTGACACTATAACCACAGATAAACCAAACGAGGGAAGGCTAAGATGTTAAAATGGGTCTGATTATGCCAAAGTACCTTTCCAGAGACTGTGAGAGCCGATCATAGCGTGCCTTCTCCTGATCCAAACCGATCTGTGTCAGTACGTGCCGCATACGCAAGGATGCATTATCTCCCTCTGCGATCTTGCGTGATATGCATTCATCTTTCAACTGTGAATCGACTTCCTGGAGGCGAACCTGACAAGGACACACACTGTTAGGGTCACTCCATCCTCAAACCCATGAAATACATTTGTCTTACCATTTACCTCCAGGCCACAGCAGTAGCATATTGCAAGGAAGAGTGTGAACTTGGTGTTGTTTCTGACTCACTCACAATGGGGCAGATTTCCCTATCAAGTTTACACCCTTCCTAAGATTACCATGTTCTGATGTTTTATTAACTTCTTTTTCTGCAACTTGTTTCTGTTCTTGGTTTGTATACGACACATTATACACGGAGATCAATCATTGTAATCTAAATATGACGTGAAAGTAATTACAAAGCACTGATATTAGATGTACAATGTGGCGATCTGCAAAAATAAAGTATATTAGGAGCTATGCTCCAACGTAAATCGGAAGAATGGACGCGACAAAAAGCTGGAATTCGTCCGAATTTCTTTATTGTGTCAAATCAACTCGGGTACTCTGAAAAGCCCGTTTATCGGGCAGCAATATATATACACATTATCCCGGAGCGTTTGCCCGGGAAAGGCGAGAGGGGGCGTGCCCGGGCGTCCTGGACGAGGCCTGGCAAGTCGAGAGCGGGCGTGCCCGGGCGTCCCGGACGAGGCCTGGCAAGTCGAGAGCGGGCATGCCCGGGCGTCCTGGACGAGCCCGGCATGGTGATCGCTCCGCGTCCTCGGTAGGTGCAAGGCGATTGTGTATACCCAGCGGTAGCCGCTAAACACGTCCCCCCAGAATCGACTTGCACCGGCAGGGTCAATTTAAGGGGGGTCCTGATGACCAGGCCGAAGCGACCCCTGGCGGGTCGTGGGGGGGGGGGGGGTCCGGTGTGGTGGTGGGCGGTCGAGTGGGGGGCACCGTAGACGGGGGGCGGCCTCGCCGCGGCGGAAGGGCCAACCGTCGCGGTTGGTCGATGTCCACGTGCGCCGGCTTGAGGCGGTCCACCGCAATCCGGTCCGACCTGCCGCCGATGTCGATGACGAACGACTTGTCGTCCCGTCGCAGGACCCGGAAGGGCCCATCGTACGGCGGCCGGAGTGGCCCCCGATGTGCGTCGTGATGCACAAAAACATACTCCGCTGTGCGAAGTGCTGGGGGGACGTAGGACTGGGGGTCACCGTGGTGGGATGTTGGCACGGGGGCAAACCGTCGGGCGGTCTCCTGGAGGTCCGAGCGCTGGTGAGCTGCGGACCAGGGACTGGTAGCGTCGGGCACGAATTCGCCCGGGAGGCGTAGCGCCTGGCCGTAGACAAGCTCGGCGGTGGACGCCTGGAGGTCCTCCTTGGGGGCCGTGCGGAGGCCCAAAAGGACCCACGGCAGCCGGTCGGCCCAACCGCCGTCCTGAAGGCCGGCCATGAGCGCGGCCTTCATGGAGCGGTGGAATCGCTCGCACAACCCGTTGGCTTTGGGGTGGTAGGCCGTAGTACGGTGGAGCTTGACCCCCAGGTTGCGGGCGACCGCGCCCCACAGCTCGGAGGTGCACTGCGGTCCGCGGTCCGACGAGATGTCCGCCGGTGCGCCGAAGCGGCGACCCAGGTGGCGATGAAAGCCTTCACCACGTCGGCGGTGGTGGTGGAGACGAGGGGAATGGCCTCCGGCCACCTGGTGGTCCTGTCCACCATGGTGAGCAGGTGTGTGAAACCCCGTGATGGGGGGAGGAGGCCCACCAGGTCCACGTGGACGTGGTCGAAACGTCGTTCGGGCACGGTGAAAGGTGCCAGCGGGGCCTGGGTGTGTCGGTGGACCTTGGCCTGTTGGCAGGCTGTGCAGGTGCTGGTCCAATCGCGGACGTCCCGTCGAAGGCCGTGCCAGACGAATCGCGCCGACACCAGCTTCTGGGAAGCTTTCCGGCCCGGGTGGGAAAGGCCGTGGAGGGAGGCGAAGATGCGGCGTTGCCAGGTAACGGGCACGATGGGGCGAGGCTGGCCTTGGGAGACGTCGCAGAGCACGACAGTGTCCGCGAAGGGGATGTCGGCCAGGCGGAGGCCCGTGTCCGCCGCCCGGAGGGCTTGCACCGTGGTGTCGGTGGTTTGGTCCGCAGCCATAAGCGCGAAGTCCACGCCGAGGTGGACCGCGTTCGCACTGGCCCGAGAAAGACAGTCGGCCACGGCGTTATCTTTGCCGGCGACGTGCCGGATGTCCGTGGTAAACTCCGACACGGCGGAGAGTTGGCGCTGTTGGCGGGCCGACCACGGCTCCGTGACCTTGGCCATTGCGTAAACCAACGGCTTGTGGTCGACGAACGCCGTGAAGGGTCGGCCCTCCAGGAGGTGGCGGAAATGGCGAACGGCCAGGTGTAGACCGAGGAGCTCACGGTCAAACGTGCTATATTTGAGCTCGTTCGGCCGGAGTTGCCGGCTGAAAAAAGCGAGTGGCTGCCAAACCCCGTTCACCCATTGCTCATGTACGGCGCCCACCGTGTAGTCGGAGGCATCCGTGGTGAGGGCGATGGGAGCGTTGAGCACCGGGTGAGCGAGCAGTGTTGCGTCGGCGAGGGCCCGCTTTGAGCTTTTAAAGGCCGCATCCATTGCTGCGGACCAGACGACGTCGTGCTTGGCCGGCTTGCCCCGGAGGGCTTCGTAGAGGGGCCGCATGAGTTGAGCAGTGCGGGGCACGAAGCGGTGATAGAAATTCACCATTCCCAGGAATTCCTGCAGGGCCTTTATGGAGCGGGGATGCGGAAACGTGGTGATGGCCTCGACCTTGGTTGGCAGCGGCACGGCCCCGTTCTTGGTGATGTGGTGGCCCAAAAAATCAACGGCCGTCGTGCCGAAGTGGCATTTGGCCGGGTTGACGATGAGGCCGTGCTCGCTGAGGCGCCCGAACAGTGTTCGGAGGTGGAGGAGGTGCTCGGCCCGGGACGTGCTGGCGACGAGGATGTCGTCCAAGTAAACGAAGAGGAACGGCAGGTCGCACAGCACGCCGTCCATCAAGCGCTGGTACGCCTGAGCCGCGTTCTTGAGGCCGAACGGCATTCGCAGGAATTCGAATAAGCCGAACGGCGTGATGACGGCCGTTTTTGGGACGTCGGCCGCCCTGACAGGTACCTGGTGGTATCCCCGTATTAAATCGATCTTCGAAAAAATGACCCGTCCTGCCAAACGGGCGGAGAAGTCTTGGATGTGCGGGATCGGATACCTGTCGGGGGTGGTAGCGTCGTTAAGGTGGCGGTAGTCGCCACATGGGCACCAGCCGCCCCCTGGTTTTGGGACGATGTGTAGTGGCGAAGCCCACGCGCTATCGGAGCGCCGCACGATGCCAAGGTGTTCTAAAGCGTCGAACTCGGCTTTGGCCACGGCGAGCTTGGCTGGGTCGAGGCGGCGGGCTCTGGCATAGACCGGCGGGCCCGTGGTTGGTATGTGGTGCTCAATCCCATGTCGTGCTGCGACGGCCGAAAACATCGGCCGCGTGAGGGCCGGGAACTCCGTGAGCAGGCGAGCAAACTCGTTCGCCGCCGGGAGGGCGCATGCCAGCTCGGTCGGAGCGGAGCTGCTCAATGTGCATGCCAGGGAGCTGAAGGTCTCGGCGTTGATGAGGCGATGCCGTTGGACGTCCACCAGCAGTCCGTGTGCGCAGAGGAAGTCGGCGCCTAGCAGAGCCATGGGCACGCTTGCGGTTACAAAAGTCCAATTAAAGCGTTGGCCGCCGAAGCAGAGGGTGACGTTGCGCGGGCCGAAGGTGCGGATGGCCGATCCGTTGGCCGCAACCAAGGAGGGGCCGCAAACCGAGGACTGCCTGTCCTGATCGGAGGCGGGTATGACGCTCAGTTGGGCGCCGCTGTCACACAGGAAGCGCCGTCCGGACGCTTTGTCTGTGATGAAAAGTAAGTTGCCCGTGTAGCCGGCGCTCATGGCTGGTAATGAACGCCGGCCCGGCCGTTTCCCGGCTTGCCGAAGGTGCACGGGGGTCGGCATGTCCGGGCCTTCTGTCCGAACCTGGCATGATAATAACACCACGCCTGGTCAGGTGGAGGCCCCGGTCGTCGTGCTGGAGGTGGTCGGCGCGGCGTAGCGGCCGCCAATTGCGTCGGCAGTTCGGTCGTCGACCGTGCCGGGTGCTCGGGCGCCATGGGCGTTGCTTCGGACGGCGGTGGGCTCCAGGTCGCTCCTCCAATGCGCTGGCCTGCCGCGGAGATCTTGTCGGCTTCCCTGGCGAGGGCGCGGGGATCCGTGATCGTCGTGCTTGCCAGGGCGAGACGTACCGGGCTAGGCAGCTGACGGAGGAACAGCTCCCGGAACAGGAATGCCGGAGAGTGCTCGCTGAGCAGCGAAAGCATGTTGTCCATTCGCTCAGACGGGCGCGTGTCGCCGAGCTCGGGCAGGTCAAGCAGGCGCCGTGCGCGTTCCGCTGATGAGAGGGCGAAAGCGTCGAGGAGGAGCTTTTTAATCGCGTCGTATTTGTCAGCGGCTGGCGGGCTCTCGAGGAGGCTCATGGCGCAGGCCGCGGTGGCTGAGCCGAGTGCTGCTACCACATGGTGGAAGCGCGTGTCGTCGGCCGTGATGCCTCACAGGGCGAACAGGGAGTCCGCCTGGGCGAACCAAACCGCCGCGTGAGCCTCCCAGAAGGTAGGCAGTTTGAGGGCAACTGCCGTGTCCATGTCGGCCGTCGGGTCACCAATGTAGGAGCTATGCTCCAACGTAAATCGGAAGAATGGACGCGACAAAAAGCTGGAATTCGTCCGAGTTTCTTTATTGTGTCAAATCAACTCGGGTACTCTGAAAAGCCCGTTTATCGGGCAGCAATATATATACACATTATCCCGGAGCGTTTGCCTGGGAAAGGCGAGAGGGGGCGTGCCCGGGGGTCCCGGACGAGGCCTGGCAAGTCGAGAGCGGGCATGCCCGGGCGCGCCCGGACACGCCCGGGCGTCCCGGACGAGGCCTGGCAAGTCGAGAGCGGGCATGCCCGGGCGTCCTGGACGAGCCCGGCATGGTGATCGCTCCGCGTCCTCGGTACGTGCAAGGCGATTGTGTATACCCAGCGGTAGCCGCTACAGTATCTAATATTGCATGCCGGGTATACAACAACAACAACAACAACAACAACAACAACAACAACAACATGCATTTTAAGGCCATTTTCCCTGCTTGAGCGGGGGTTAACCTTGCGGTCCCCATGACAATCTTCTCCATTTGCCCTATTTTCTGCATCTCTCCTTGTTAACCCCCTTGCCCGCATTTCTTCTTCCACCATCTTTAGCCAAGTCTTTCTCGGTCTTCCCCGTCCTCTACTTCCTTCGACATTAATTTCCATCACTCTTCTCAACCAGTCACTTTCATCCTTCCTCATCACATGACCAAACCATCTCAACCTGTTCCTCTTCACAGCATCAATCACAGGCAATATTCCCATCATCTTTTGCAATTCATCATTTGTCTTCCTCTCTCTCAACGATACTCCGCACATCCATCGAACCATTCGCATTTCCACCCTTTCCAGCCTTCGTTGCTGCTCTACATTCATTACCCATGTCTCGCTCCCATAAATCATAACACTTCTCACACATGCAGCATACACCTTTCCCTTCAGCTTTAGCGACACTCTCCTCCTCATCAGCACGCCACTCAGTTCACGAAACTTCTTCCATGCACATCTCACTCGAGCAACCGTTGCCGAGTCTGATCCACCTTCTCCATTCAGCATGTCTCCGAGGTAGCAAAATGTTTTCACACCTTCCAGCTTCACGCCGTCTCCAAGATCCAACTCAACATTTCCTCCATCTGCAGCTCCCTCTGTGCACACCTTACATTTGAATGTAGCTGCCACACTGGTAAATGACTCTCTCAGACCACTACATTTTTGATGAACCCACTCAGCGCACATTGTACATTGAATGGAGTTCACTCCGACACTCTTCCTGCACACAGCACACGGCCACTTCCCAGTTCTTTCCACCTCACCACATGCTTTACCACTTGCCATCACCTTCGTCTTTCCGATATTCAACTTCAGACCTTTTGTCTCCAGACATTCCTTCCACTTGTTCATCTTTTCCTTCAGCCCATCCATACTTTCCGCAATCAACACCAGATCATCTGCATACAACAACTCCCACGGTAAACCCTCCTTTACGTTCTGAGCCAGCACCTCCATCACAGCTACAAATAGTAGTGGACTTAGTACCGACCCCTGATGCACTCCCACCTTCACCTCAAACTCACCACTGTTCCCGTCCTTCGTCCTTACAGCTGTGCGCGCCCTTTTGTACATTGCCATCACTACTCTGATCAACCATTCCTCCACTCCTAGCTTCCTCAATGCCCATGTCAATACTTTGCGTGGAACCCTATCGAATGCTTTCTCCAGATCAACAAACCCAAAAATCAAATTCTTCCTCTTCTCCATGTACTTCTCCTGCAACTGCCTCACAATGAAAAGCGCATCTGTCGTTCCTCTTCCTGGCATAAATTCCAAACTGCATTTCGTCGATCTTCACTTTCTTCCTTATCCTCCTCTCCAACACCCTTTCCAATACCTTCATTCCATGCTCCAATAACTTTATCGCTCGGTACGAGCCACACTCCAGAGGGTCACCTTTCCCCTTGTATAGAGGGACGAGGGTACTCAGTTCCCAATCCACTGGAATGCGGCCTTCTTTCACCACCAGATTACAGATCTCTGTCATTCTCTTCACACCCCAACTTCCTGCTGCCTTCAACATATCTCCCACAACTCCCGTCGGCCTTGCTTTTATCGCTTCCTCAACTTCCTTCTCAGTTATCTTCTCTGCCGGTCCTAAAACTGGGTTACTCTCGATGTTGCCATCCCATTCATTCTCTGTATTCAACAGCATTTCCATATATCTTTTCCATCTTCCTTTAATTCCATCTGGGTCGACAACGATTTGTCCCACTTCATCCTTCAAGCAACTCACCCCCATCACATCACACCTCTCTTTCGATATGTGCTTTGCAATCCTGAATACTGCTTTCTGACCCTCTTCCGAATCCAAGCGTTCTCCGAACATTTTCCTACATGCCTCCTGCGCCTTTGCTACCTCTTTCTTTGCAGCCTTCCTGGCTGCCTTATAACTTTCATGCTCTGCTGTTTCTGCTCCCGTACCCTTCGCCTTCTGCCACTCCTTGAACTTCTTCCTCTTCTCGCCAATCCTCTTTCCAACTTCATCATCCCACCACCATGTTTCCGAGTGCCTCGGTGGTCCTTTTGTCCATCCACATACCTCACCAACGGCTCCCAACAGACTATCTTTCATTGACATCCAACCACTTTCAAGCTCAACCACATCATCCTCTACCCTACTCAGCCTCTCTTTTAATGCCTCCCTTACTGTCACCTCTTTCAACCTCCACACCTTCATTCTTGGTTGGTACTTCACCCGCCGCGCTCTCCTCGCACCTTTCACCCTTATGTCGCAGACAACCAAGTGGTGCTGTGAAACAGCCTCCTCCCCCGGGATCACCTTTGTGTCCCGGAGGTGCCCCCTATCTTGCCTACGCACCATCAGGTAGTCAACGGTTGTCGTCGACCCACCTGACGTGTATGTAACAAGCTTATTATCCTCTTTCTGTAACTGAGTTTTACAAATCAACAAATCAGCTCCATCAGCAAACTCCAAAATCCTTCCACCTTCTCAATTTCTCACACCATATCCGTAACCCCCATGAACTCCCTCAAAACCATCCATACTCCTTCCCACATATCCATTCAGGTCTCCTCCCACCACAACAACTTCCTCATCTTTCACGTTTTCCATCAGCTTCCCTGTCGCACACCAGAACTTGTCCTTCTCTTCATTGCTTCGACCAATCTGCGGAGCCGGGTATCATTAATACAAATACATATTTTGAAAACCTGACGTCCTGGCTAAATTCTGACTGCAGATTTGAAATCAGCGGCCCAGATTTAGCCAGGAACACCTGCATTTCACTGAGTTGCAGACGAAAAGTTTTTTTTTTTGTTGCCCAGTGCACGGAGCAACAACAGCTCAGCCTCGAAGTTGTAGGCCACACAAGCTCACAGAACGGGACCGCTGAGTGCTGAAGCACGTAAAATTCATCTGTCCTCGGTTCCAACACTCACAACAGAGTCCAAAACTGCCTCTGGAAGCAACGTCAGCACAACAACTGTTTGTCGGGAGCTTCAGGAAATGGGTTTCCATGGCTGGGCAGTCGCACACAAGCCTAAGACCACAATGCGCAATGCCAAGCGTCGGCTGGAGCTGGTGTGTATGTATGTATGTGTGTATATATATATATATATATACTCGTATATTACTTTTGAGCGATTTCGCTTCTTATAATTGTGTATCCAAACCCTGGGCCAATTTCCTGAAAATATGCTGTACTACATTATTAACACATTCAGGTCAGTATCAGGATACAGACCTTTAATTAATAATCAAATTGATGTAATAGTTGGAAATATTGGCGTTTTGAGAGCGATCTCGTGTCATGTGTCATGTGCCCCCTTGGAGGGGGGAGGGGGGGAGATAAGGGCTGATCTTGGACTGCTGCCTGCACATTCAAAGGGAAGGTTGCTCTGTCGGGTATACAGCAGATAGTTTGTCTCCAAGGGACACCACCAAGTTGAACAAGTGGTCGCACGATCTTGTACGACTTCGAGTAAGGAAATGAGGTTATTTGGCTCATACTCACCTTAAGTTTGCCAGGAAGCACACTGTGAGGCGGTGTCTGCTCCAGTTCTTGGGCCTGATTCTGTATGAGCTCGGCCTGTTTCAATAACTTTTTATCTGCTTCGTCGATTCGATCATGCAGATTTTCAATCATCATGTCTTGTTCCTGCTGCAACATTATCAAGCCATCGCTTTGTAATACACAATATAAACATGTGACCTTGCATATATTTTGAGTGTATGCTCTGGGATGTGTGCATGAAGACAATCATAATAATGTGCAAATGATATCTGCAAGCAGTTTGGTGACAGTCGTCCTGAATTATGTGAATGGAATGATGAATGTGAATCATCATTGTCGTTACCGGTTTCAATGAAGCCTTGCTTGTGGACAACTCTTCCTTTGCAGATTGAATCTGTGCTTCTAAATCATTTATTTTGAGTTCAGATGCTGTGAGATGCTCATGGAAATTCTTTTTTGAATTTTCCATCTGATGCGGCATACTGCAAGATCCAGCACACGACACGTTAGGAAACAATATGCATTCCAAGATACACTGCAGTAAATGAATAAGTAAAATAAACACCATTGACACTATAACCACAGATAAACCAAACGAGGAAAGGCTGAGATGTTAAAATGGGTCTGATTATGCCAAAGTACCTTTCCAGAGACTGTGAGAGCCGATCATAGCGTGCCTTCTCCTGATCCAAACCGATCTGTGTCAGTACGTGCCGCATACGCAAGGATGCATTATCTCCCTCTGCGATTTGGCGTGATATGCTTTCATCTTTCAACTGTGAATCGACTTCCTGGAGGCGCACCTGACAAGGACACACACTGTTAGGGTCACCCCATCCTCAAACCCATGAAATACATTTGTCTTACCATTTACCTCCAGGCCACAGCAGTAGCATATTGCAAGGAAGAGTGTGAACTTGAAGTGTTGTTTCTGACTCACTCACAATGGGGCAGATTTCCCTATCAAGTTTATACCCTTCCTAAGATTACCATATTCTGATGTTTTATTAACTTCTTTTTCTGCAACTTGTTTATGTTATTGGTTTGTATACTACACATTATACACGGAGATCAATCATTGTAATCTAAATACGACGTGAAAGTAATTACAAAGCACTGATATTAAATGTACAATGTGGCGATCTGCAATAATAAAGTATCTCATACTGCATGCCGGGTATCATTAATACAAATACATATTTTGAAAACCTGACGTCCTGGCTAAATTCTGACAGCAGATTTGAAATCAGCGGCCCAGATTTAGCCAGGAACACCTGCATTTCACTGAGTTGGACGAAAAGTTGTTTTTTTTTGTTGCCCAGTGTTATCAAAGAGCTTTCGATATTTGATGAGATGGATTGATTGCCAAATAACTTTATATGCACTATATGACCAAAAGTATGCGGACACCCCTTCTAATTAGTCGATTCGGCTGTTTCAGCCACACCCATTGCTGACAATATACATATATATATATATATGTATATAAAATCAAGCACACAGCCATGCAATCTCCATAGACAAACATGAGCACGAGAATGGGCCGTACTGAAGAGCTCAGTGACTTTCAACGTGGCACCGTCATAGGATGCCACCTTTCCAAAAAGTCAGTTCATGAAATTTCTGCCCTGCTATAGCTGCCCCGGTCAACTGTAAGTGCTGTTATTGTGAAGTGGAAACGTCACGGAGCAACAACAGCTCAGCCTCGAAGTTGTAGGCCACACAAGCTCACAGAACGGGACCGCTGAGTGCTGAAGCACGTAAAATTCGTCTGTCCTCGGTTCCAACACTCACAACCGAGTCCAAAACTTCCTCTGGAAGCAGCGTCAGCACAACAACTGTTTGTCGGGAGCTTCAGGAAATGGGTTTCCATGGCTGGGCAGTCGCACACAAGCCAAAGACCACCATGCGCAATGCCAAACGTCGGCTGGAGTGGTGTAAGGCTCGCCACCATTGGACTCAGGAGAAGTGGAAACGCGTTTTCTGGAGTGATAAATCCAGCTTCACCATCTGGCAGTCCGACGGACAGGTTTGGGTTTGACGAATGCCAGGAGAACGCGACCTGCCTGAATGCATAGTGTAACTGTAAAGTTTGGTGGAGGAGGAATAATGGTCTGGGGCTGTTTTTCATGGTTCGGGCTCGGCCCCTTCGTTTCCGTGAAGGGAAATCTTAACGCCACAGCATACAATGACATTCTAGGCGAGTGTGTGCTTCCAACTCTGTGGAAACAGTTTGGGGAAGGCCCTTTCCTGTTTCAGCATGTCAATGGCCCCGTGCACGAAGCGAGGTCCATACAAAAATGGTTTGTCGAGCTCGGTGTGCAAGAACTTTACTGGCCTGCACAGAACCCTGACCTCAACCCCATCAAACACCTTTGGGATGAATTGGAACGCCGACTGCGAGCCAGGCCTATTCGCCCAACATCAGTGCCGACCTCACTAATGCTCCTGTGGCTGAATGGAAGGAAATCCCCGCAGCAATGTTCCTACATCTCGTGGAAAGCCTTCCCAGCAGAGTGGAGGCTGTTATACCACAAAATCGAGAGGGAGGGGGGGGAGTGGGGGGGAGGGGGGGGGGGAACAACTCCATATTAATGTCCATGATTTTGGAATGAGATGTTTGATGTTCGTGTGTCCACATACTTTTGGTCATGTTGGGTGTGTGTATATACAGACTTGGCATTTAATATGGAATTTTTTTTTTTCTTGACTTGGGTTTACTTTCTTAACTCAGTATATCAATCTGGTGAGTTTCTCTTACACTTTGGTGATTTATTTTTTTAAAGAACCATGTCACTGATTGTCTGTCGCAGCAAGAAGTCAACAACAGGATTATATCACAGGTGGCGTGGCAAAATGTACGGACAGGTGCATTTGATGATTGGCTTCACAGTCGGGTATACAAGGGTTGTTGCGTTCTGTATTAGTGGAAAACAACTGCTGCACGTCTGCAAAAGTTATTGCCGCTTCCTCTGGAGATGGTCCGTCAACTCGACAATGCTGTTTGTCATGGAGTGGTGGCTTTACGAAATTACGGCATGAAACAGCGTGCTATTGCTCGGCAGTATGGCATCACTCAAGGTCAGGTGTCATAGATCCTGAAACGAAATGCTCAGAGGGGTGTCCCTACTCCAATACCGAGGCCAGGACGTCCCCGCAGAGCCACAAGGAGGGATGATCGCCAGCTGCACCGGTTAGTCCGCAATGGCCATACCAAGTCAGCTAATCGGCTTCGGACTGAGTGGCAGCAACTGACAAATGTGCCTGTATCCAGAAGGCTAGTCAACCAACGATTGGTTCAAGCAGGCTATCGTGCCAGGTGTCCCCTGAGAAAGCCACGCCTGACCAGACAACACCGCCAGCGCCGATTGCAGTGGGCCAGAGAGCACTGTCAATGGCAGCCAGGACACTGGAATCACGTGATCTTCAGTGACGAGTCTAGATTTCTGGTCTCTCATCAAGATGGCCGTGTCTGAGTGTGCAGACAAGTGCATGAAGCCTACAACAAAGATTGTATAGTGCCAAGATTCCAAGCTGGAGGTGGTGGGGTGACCGTTTGGGCTGCTTTTAATGCAGGGGGCAAAACTGACCTGGTTGTTCTGAATGGAAACCTGAACCAGTTCAAGTACAGGGCCATTCTGGAAGAAACATTGCTTCCATTTGCTCATGCAGCCTTTCGGGGAAACTGTCTTCCAAGATGACAATGCACGGCCTCATCGTGCTCGCATGATCCAACACTTTCTTGCTGACCGTGGTGTAGAGCATATGGAGTGGCCTGCCATGTCCCCGGATATGAATCCGATAGAGAACCTGTGGGCAGAATTAACGCGTCAAATCGACCACTTGGACCAGCAGCCGACCTCTGTGCGTGAATTGCAGCAGGCTATTGTCACTGCATGGCAAGCGATTCCTATCCAAACCTTGGCAAATCTCGTGAACAGCATGCCTCAACGTGTACGTGCTCCCCTGAATGCTCGTGGGGGTTACACGAAGTACT
The DNA here is from genome assembly GCF_964187855.1 of Myxine glutinosa. Classification (NCBI taxonomy): domain Eukaryota; kingdom Metazoa; phylum Chordata; class Myxini; order Myxiniformes; family Myxinidae; genus Myxine; species Myxine glutinosa. The sequence continues at coordinate 254,458,957 of NC_136262.1, forward strand.
GAACTGTAATTTTACTGTCCTTAATCGCAGTCGTAATTTAACTTTTCTTTTTGTTAAAAAAACAAATTGGCTAATGTGCAAAATAAAGAGATACTTCTGGAAAACGTACAGAAGTTTAACACAGTACTGTCCATGAATTGAGTTCGATATCAGTTTACATCACTTTCAAGGATCAATTTATTTGTTTCGAAATGTCAAATGTGGTTTTTGTTTCTTTTACAGGTCACATTAACAAAATCTAGAATAATTTCAACATAATTCCAATGAACTTTTGGTTCTCAGTCATCTTGAAAAGTAAGTTCACCCCCACAAAAAAAATATTCCATATTAAATGCCAAGTCTGTATATATTGTTGCGGATATGGGATTTGCATCCATCCATATCCGCATGTAAATATTCCCCTATTTCCTCAATACTTCCCAACTATCCCCAATCCCCCATTCCCTAGTCCCATTTTCTGTAAACAACACTCTGTAGACCCGACCTCCCCCTATTTCCCCCATTAAATGTCGCACCCAGGTTCACCGCATCTCATGTAAGACAACTATAGGACATCTTGCTAGTTATTCTTAGTCTATGTCAGTTAAGGACTCGTTTCCATTAATTCTGACTCTTCGTTGCACCAGAATGTGATTGTATGGCACCGTTAGGAAGTTTAGGACCTCCCAATACCTCCCCGCAGCTCTTCCTCACGGTTCAACAACAACAACAACAACAACAACAACAACAACAACAACGGCGGCGGCACGGGGAGTGCGCGTCCGCACTCCGGCTTGGTTGGTAGGGGGTGTTGGGAGGGCACCAGGCCTTTCCAACGAGCCGCCATCGAACATGTGCTCGACGGGGTTACCACGTAGGGGCTCGCTGTCAGCTCCTCGTCAAGGGCGGAGCCCGGTAACCCCCGCACCCAATAGAAGTGGCGGACCGGTCCCATCTGGGGCGGAGCCAACCAGCCGAGGGCGTGTGACTCCCCGCTGAGCATGCGCAGGAAGAGGGAGGTGACGTCAGATGCGCGCTGAGCTTGGAGAAGAAAGACACCACCTCCGAGCGCTGTGAGGCCTCCCTGCATCTCTTGGACCGTGCATGATCCTGTCCCCGAGCCAAGGTGCACCTTGTGCTATCGAACTACCTGTCCTTCCCTGCCATCAATCCCTGTGTAAGTCAGTCTTGTTCCGTTTGTCTGTGGTCTGTCGGGATTAAGATAAGACTGTAACTAAGTGCCCATCTCTTCTGTGTCTTTTACCTCACTCTACCTTGTAATCTACCCCTTTTCTCCACCACTAATTATATCCTCCTCCGGAGGTCTTGAGAACTGTACCCCTTGCGTCGTTTCATCTATCCCAGTCGTTGTGTCCTTTCCATCATTGATTTAGCGTAGCGCGATTTGGCCAACGTTCGAGTGGAATCGGGTGAGTTGGGGAAGAATCGGGGGAACTGTACGAACACGGCGGCCATTCCGCTCGGTCAAGCAACATCTTTCGCCGTGTCCGTAACAATTGGTGTCAGGAGTGGGATTGGACCCGAAGCGCGCTTCACGCGCTCGAAATTATTAACTGTGAAATTTGTTTTGTTTTAAAATAAAAACCCGAATTTTGAAAGTCGCGCTATGGCAGATCAAGACGGCTGGGTTCCGGTAGAGGAGAGTGAGGCAGGGTCGATCCAGGACCAAATTGAGGGACAAGAGGAGAGCGAAGCAGTGAGGGCGGCAGGTTCGCAAAATGGCGTCCTCGCGCACGAGATTACGGGCGCGCAAAATGGCGCCTCGCAGATGGCTACGGCGACCGCGTCCGCGACCGTAGCAGCGCCGCTGGTGGATTTGAACCTTTTTTTAATACAAATGAAGGCCCTTATGGCCCAGAATAGCGAACGGTTAGAACAAAGGATGGGGTCCAATAGCGAGAAATTGAGGGAGGACATGGGGTCCAATAGCGAGAAATTGAGGGAGGACATGGGGGCCAATAGCCAACGGTTAGAACAAAGGATGGGGGCCCAGATCGGAGGGTTAGGGAGTAGAATAGAGGGATTAGACAATAGATTAGGGGAAATACAGGAGGGGTTAACGGGGGTAGAAAACAGAATGGCTGCCCAGGAGAATCAGATAGAGGGAGTGGAAAAGGGGTTAGAGGGGTTAGAAAACAGTATGGAAGGCAAATTGAGGGACATGAGGGACCAAGCGGAAAGGGAAGTTAAAAAAATGGGGCAGCAGATAGAGGGGGTCAGAATGGGGGTAGAAACTAAATTGGATGCTCACAGGGAGGAAATGGAGCAGATGAGGGTGGCATCTGGGCAGGAGATGCAAGTGATGGGAGAGGAGATCAGAAGAGGTGTGTGAGGAGGTCGGAGGAGTGCGCGAGGAGGTGAGGCACTGTAAGGAGCGCATGGAGAAGGAGGTGAGAAAGGGGACTGTAAAATTGCAAGGTGGTATAGAGGAGTTGACGCTGGGAGTAGAACAACTGACAGTGGGACAAAAGGAGTTGGGGGACCAGGTAAAGAAGAACACAGCGGTAATAGAGGGTTTAAAATCGACACAGAAGGAGATGAAAAAGGACGTAGGGGTAATTAAAAAAGAGTGTCAGACGGTACATGAGGACCTGACGAGGAAAATGAACAAGGTGGTAGAGGTGATGGAGGTTAAAGAGCGGGAGGTGCGGGAGCACATAGAAAAAAAATAAGGTGGAGTTAGAGGAAGAACTTAAGGGGGCGCACGAGGAGATGAAGGAGGTGAAGCAGAAATTAGAAGAAGTGGAAGAAGGGGTGAGCGAAATTAAGAAGCGACGGAGAGAGGATAAGAAAGAGATAAAGGAGGAAGTAAAAGAATTGGTCCAAAGTCTGTGTTCGGATCGTGATGATGTGCTCATTAACCGGATGAGGGATTCGCAGGTGATGGAGGAGAAGCGAAGAGAAAGAGGACCCGGTGTAAGTGGTGACCAATATGGTCGTGCGTATGATGCGCCAGGTGATTTAATAAGCTTGGGGGTCGAGATGGACCCGGATGTTCGTGAGAGGCCAAGAGTGAGGTGTATGGCTGGTCCGGAGGGTATGGAACGAGGGTGCGAGCGAGAGGATCCGGTGATGGGAGAGGTGCGAGGTGTGAGTGAGCAAGGTTGTGGTGGTATGGAATGGGTAGCGGGTTGCGGAAGTGTAACCCATGCATCGACACCAACAGGGGTAGTTTTTAGAAGGACAGGGGAGGCACGGGAGCCCCTTGGGGGTAATGTACTGTGGGGGCCCGGCCGGCTCGGCCCCGCGCTGACCCCGCAAGGGGCGACGCACGGGGTCCGGCAGGCGGGCAACGACTCACATACGAGGTGGTCCCACAAGGTCCCACTCGCGCCGTATGATGGTGGGTAAGGGTGGCATCCCTGCCACCCTTCCCATGGGAATGGGGCAAATGCGCTATAGATTATGGGGTGTATGGCAGTGGAAACTAGCCCGGGTGGGTTAGGATATTGTGTGTAGGGATCTAGCGAAGATGACATTAGGTAACGTTAAGGTTAGTTAGTGACAAGGATACCTGTAGAGGGGACGCAGGTAGATTAGAGTGGATGATAATGACGAGGGAGCGCAATAGTTTAAAGGGACGACTGGGAAGCGCAAGTTTCAGAGGGGAGTAGTTAGATGAGATGATGCTGTGTGAGAACTGGACAGGTGTGTGGAGCAGTGTATGAGTAGTGAGTGTTGTGGATCAGCGCAAATGCGCTTGGGGGAGAGAAGGGTGCAGGCGGCACCAAGTACGGGAGCACAGGTGTGCAAGTACAGGTGTGTGGAATACATGGAGTATTGGAATGAGTGGTGTGGTGAGAGTTGGAGTAAGTGGTACGGAGTGGTGTGCATGGTGCGAAGGTGTGGATGGGGGAAGAGTGGACCCCTTTTCACGAGTACCCGGGGAGGGTAGTTTAAAGAATAGTTAGAAGGTATAGGTAAATTGTGGTTGGATATTGGCATTTGTGGTGCGGATGCAGAATGGTATTGTGGATGGGTGCATTGGTGTGGTGAAATTGGCTGGTCGTGTGGCCTGTTAGTATGAGTGTGAATGGTTGGGCACTCCGCCACTGTTAGATGTCGGCCAGGTGAGGCCGCAGGTGGGCTCTGGGAGCCGTTAGTGTCAGTGGGTGCCTGAGGATCCCGGGTGTGGATCGGGCAGCCCGTGCCAGAGAGGGCACTGAGGGGGTGAGAGTGCGAGAGGGCCTTCCCCAGTTAGTTAGGTTAGGGTGAGGAGCAGGTGAGCTCGGTAGGCAACAACAGTGGTGGAGGTGTGCAGGTGGGCGGACCAGCTGGGAGCGTCACACGACCCAGCCACCGAAATTGTGCGGGGGCACCGAGTGTTGAATCGGGGGAGTGAGACCCCAACTTGAGAAGCACCACAGTTTGGTCAATGGGAATTGGTTTTTAGAACCCATAGTGTAAGTTGGCCAATGGATTGGCAGGGAAAGACCCCGGGTAATGTAAAGTTGTTAAAGTCATTTAGGAAATAGTTAGGATTGATGAACCTGTCGCACCATACACAGCCACTTACCTGAGGTGATAATGATGACTCCACACCTGTGTTCCTTTGTTCTGTGTTGCAGGAAAGGAAAATTGCTGTGTGGATTTGTGAGACGCATCACGACGTGGATGAGACATTGGGGTGATTCCATCTCTCCCTCCTTAGGAGGGACTGATGATGAATTGGTGATGGCAAATTTTGATGTTGAGTTGGAGATGGCAAATTTTGATGAGAGTTGGAAATGGCAAATTTGATTGGTTAGGAGGGAGAGAAGACGAATTTGGTTTATGGGAGGAACGGGGAAGACAGTAGGGACGTTTGTTGATGTGTAAAGTAGATGTTTATGGGTAGTGTTGTGTTTTGTGGATACAGTAAGGGGTAAGGGAGGGGCAATGTAGGTTACCTGGTGGGGGGGGGGGGCATACGGTAGGAACGTACCTGTCTCACCTGGTTCCCATGTGCCCCCAGTGTGCATTACCTTAAATTGCGTGCACTTTTGCGCCCTTACCACCTTACTCACTTGTCTTCTTTTGTCTCCCACCTCCGAGGATCTGGCTTTGGGGCAGAGAGAGAGGAGAGAGAGGTGCTGGCTCCGCAGTTGTGGGCCTGTACTTCCGCTGCTTGCTGCCTGGATCGATACACCATATGGACCGCAATTTTTGTGGCCGCCCACCATGGACCGCAGTTCTTTTGCGGGCAAGCACCACCCGTTGATGGACCTCTGGGTCAACGTGGCACCTATGCCATACAGGTGAACCACTTTTAGTTGGCCCCCTGACGGCCACAATTAAGAAATGGACGCGGTTGGCGCCTTTCTTTATTTCTAAAGAAGCCAGAAGGCCAAGTGCACTCCAAGAAGGCAAGACCAGCGGCAGAACATCGGCCGGCTGCGACACCACCGGTGACCATGGACACTTAATTGTGCATTTTTATGAACACTTTATTGGTGCACCGGATGGTGCTGACTGTGCGTAATGGGGTGGTGCTTTTGGTGCTTGGATGGGGTGCTCTGCACATTATTAAAGGCCGTAGGGCCACAGGGCACTCGTGGGTTGGTGTATCGATGCTGGCATGCGTGCTCTCTCTCTATGCATAACATCTGCATGTGTTCCTCAAAGAACAGGTCCTGGATCGTAGTGTAAATATCAGTGTAGTCTTGTGTAAATGATGCTCCCTACCGGCTGTATGTTTAGTTTGAGGATGCTTTCCGCGATTCGGTTATCCTGTGGGTGTGGTTCTGTTAGGAGAAGGGTGCAACGTCGCAGGGGGACATATTTACTCATTTGTGAACATCTGTAAAACTGTCGCACTCAGGGTTGAGTTAATAGTAGAGGGAACTACATCTGAGTGCCACACTAACGTAGGTAAAAATTTATCGGGTCGGGACGCCCCGAGGTAGAGAAGGGTGCAATGTTGCGGATATGGGATTTACATCCATCCATATCCGCTTGTAAATATTCCCCTATTTCCTCAATACTTCCCAACTATCCCCAATCCCCCATTCCCTAGTCCCATTTTCTGTAAACAACACTCTGTAGACCCGACCTCCCCCTATTTCCCCCATTAAATGTCGCACCCAGGTTCACCGCATCTCATGTAAGACAACTATAGGACATCTTGCTAGTTATTCTTAGTCTATGTCAGTTAAGGACTCGTTTCCATTAATTCTGACTCTTCGTTGCACCAGAATGTGATTGTATGGCACCGTTAGGAAGTTTAGGACCTCCCAATACCTCCCCGCAGCTCTTCCTCACGGTTCAACAACAACAACAACAACAACGGCGGCGGCGCGGGGAGTGCGCGTCCTCACTCCGGCTTGGTTGGTAGGGGGTGTTGGGAGGGCACCAGGCCTTTCCAACGAGCCGCCATCGAACATGTGCTCGACGGGGTTACCACGTAGGGGCTCGCTGTCAGCTCCTCGTCAAGGGCGGAGCCCGGTAACCCCCGCACCCAATAGAAGCGGCGGACCGGTCCCATCTGGGGCGGAGCCAACCAGCCGAGGGCGTGTGACTCCCCGCTGAGCATGCGCAGGAAGAGGGAGGTGACGTCAGATGCGCGCTGAGCTTGGAGAAGAAAGACGCCACCTCCGATCGCTGTGAGGCCTCCCTGCATCTCTTGGACCGTGCTTGATTCTGTCCCCGAGCCAAGGTGCACCTTGTGCTATCGAACTACCTGTCCTTCCCTGCCATCAATCCCTGTGTAAGTCAGTCTTGTTCCGTTTGTCTGTGGTCTGTCGGGGATAAGGTAAGACTGTAACTAAGTGCCCATCTCTTCTGTGTCTTTTACCTCACTCTACCTTGTAATCTACCCCTTTTCTCCACCACTAATTATATCCTCCTCCGGAGGTCTTGAGAACTGTACCCCTTGCGTCGTTTCATCTATCCCAGTCGTTGTGTCCTTTCCATCATTGATTTAGCGTAGCGCGATTTGGCCAACGTTCGAGTGGAATCGGGTGAGTTGGGGAAGAATCGGGGGAACTGTACGAACACGGCGGCCATTCCGCTCGGTCAAGCAACATCTTTAGCCGTGTCCGTAACAATATATATATATATATATACAGTGGAACCTTGACTTACGAGTTTAATTCGTTCTGTGACCGAGCTCGTAACTCAAATTGCTCGTTTCTCAAATCAAATTTCCCCATTAAAATGCATTGAAATGCTATTAATCCGTTCCAGCCCGCCAAAAACCACACCAATTTTTTTTTAAATATACAGTATATATAAAAATATCTCGCGCTTTATATTTCACCTGTATGCAGCATACAAGTTGGCAGGATGGCCTGGACTGGAGGTACGCACACTTGACTCTAAAGTCTAAACTGTCCAGCCTGGGTTTGAATCCCGACCCAGCTATAACCTGTCATGGGTGAATCACAGGCAGGGTGATTCATCAATGTGTGTACCGCTAAACTGGGCGCCCCGTTTGCGTCCCATTAGTTGTTGGATGTTAAGGATCTCACCGTGTTTTCCACAAAGAGAAGGCGAGCTATCGCCGGCACTCTGAACAAGTTGTGGCCTGGCATGCTCTTCTCCTCTACCGTTATATACGTCCTCCTCGGCATCTTTTTCCAGAAGAGCCCTGTCTCGTCACAGTTGAAGATTTGCTGGGGGATGTATCGTTCGGCTTCTATCAGTTCGGCAAAAGTTATAATAAAATCTTCAGCTGCCTTCACATCCGCCTCACCAAGTCGACAACACGCACACCTCGCTCATGTTTTTCGACGATTGCGTGTTTTATATCCAAGCACATCATCCTCTTCTTCTCAGTTATAATAAAATCTTCAGCTGCCTTCACATCCGCCTCACCAAGTCGACAACACGCACACCTCGCTCATGTTTTTCGCCGATTTTTTTTTTTTTTTTTTTTTTTTTTTTTTTTGTATACAAGATCGAGGCTCGTGAAAGAGCGAACATTAATCACACAGAAAGACAAACCGACACATAAAACATCGGGAGCGGTAGACAAGATGGGGAGAGAGGGGGAAGGACACAAACACAACATTTGAGAGCAGGGACCGAGAGACATGGAGACATCGAGAGATCTGAGAGAGATTGCGTGTTTTATATCCAAGCACATCATCCTCTTCTTCTTCTCAGTACCGTGTTTTCCACAAAGAGAAGGCGAGCTCTCGCCGGCACTCTGAACAAGTTGACGGCAGAGATACTGTACTTGCACGGCAAGATAACCACGTGACCAGAACCCACCTGGTGGCGTAAACTCAAAGTAACCAACATGCGAAAACAAAAATGCAGCGCTATATGACAGAGATACTGTACTTGCACGGCAAGATAACCACGTGACCAGAACCCACCTGGTGGCGTAAACTCAAAATAACCAACATGCGAAAACAAAAATGCAGCGCTATACGACAGAGATACTGTACTTGCACGGCAAGATAACCACGTGACCAGAACCCACCTGGTGGCGTAAACTCAAAATAACCAACATGCGAAAACAAAAATGCAGCGCTATACGACAGAGATACTGTACTTGCACGGCAAGATAACCACGTGACCAGAACCCACCTGGTGGCGTAAACTCAAAATAACCAACATGCGAAAACAAAAATGCAGCGCTATACGACAGAGATACTGTACTTGCACGGCAAGATAACCACGTGACCGGGTGGCGAAAGCTCGTAACTCAGATCTCAGCTCGCATCTCAAAGCAATAAACCGCCGGAGCGACGGCTCGTATCTCGAAAAACTCGTAAGTTGGGGCACTCGTAAGTCAAGGTTCCACTGTATATATAAAACACAGTTTGTGTGTGCGTGTGTGGGTGTAATGTTACCGATAGACTCCGAAACGGAGAGGCTCACATGCTTGATATTTGGCATAGACATGGCCATTGAGCCTGGGACGAACATGGCTGAGACCATATTTGACGAGATCCATATTTTTTATTCATATTTACGTCAGCGCATTTCAGCGAAGTACCCGCTAATCTCAGCCGGTGCCAGAGCTCGCTGATTCGCTCAGAGCGATCACGTGATGTTCCATCCCGTCACACGTCACACGTTTGCACGTAATTCAGGGCGAAAAGCGATTACGGTTTTTCACCTTTATGCGACCTTGTTTTTTGTCGATTTTGTGTGATATGAATTAAATTTTAATTCATATTTCGTGTTTATGAATTCGAATACGAAGGATTTCCCCTTTCCCCTTTCGATTTTGAATACGAATCAAATACGAGCTTGAGTCGAGAGGGCGAATGTACGGGTTGGAAATGTACGGGTCTCCCCTCCCCCACCCGGCAATGCGGGGTACTTCTGCTAGGATCACGTGATGTTCCAACTTTGCCGCCATAATCTCACAGTTATGCGTTCGCACGTAATTCAGTTTTTCCACATTTCAGCGAGGAACATTGCCATTCACACCACATAGGTTTTTGGTCACTTTCATCTGATATTTGTGATTTATTTCAAACAAACTGAATTCCCATCGACACGGCCATGTATTCCTATTAACGTTATGTAAAGTACATAAATTGTGTGGATTACATCATTTCTGGATGTGATCAATTGCCAGTAACCATCTATATCCCTCCCCTCCCCTTCCCTCCTCCCCTCCCTTTCCCCCCTCCCCCTCCCCCTACCCTTCCCCCTCCACCCTACCCTCTCCCCCCCTCCCCTCCCCTCCCTTTCCCCCTACCCCTTCCTTTCTGCCCTACCCCTTCCCCATCCCCCTCCCCTCCCTTCCCCCACCCCTCCCCCTCCACTTCCCCCTCCCCTCCTCCCCCCCTCTCCTCCCCCCCCCCGTTCCCCTCCCCTCCTCCCCCTCCCTCTTTCCCCCCTCCCCCTCCCTTCTCCCTCCACCCTACCCTCTCCCCTTCCCCCCTCCCCTCCTCTCCCCCTCCCTTGCCCCCATGCCCCTCCCTTCACCCCTACCCCTTCCTTTCTGCCCTACCCCTTCCCCATCCCTTTCCCCCATGCTCCTCCCTTTCCCCCCTACCCCTTCCTTTCTGCCCTACCCCTTCCCCATCCCCCTCCCTTCCCCCACCCCTCCCCCTCCACTTCCCCCTCCCCTCCTCCCCCCCGTTCCCCTCCCCTTCCCTCCCCTCCTCCCCCTCCCTCTTTCCCCCCTCCCCCTCCCTTCTCCCTCCACCCTACCCTCTCCCCTTCCCCCCTCCCCTCCTCTCCTCTCCCCCTCCCTTGCCCCCATGCCCCTCCCTTCACCCCTACCCCTTCCTTTCTGCCCTACCCCTTCCCCATCCCTTTCCCCCATGCTCCTCCCTTTCCCCCCTACCCCTTCCTTTCTGTCCTACCCCTTCCCCACCCCCCCCCCCCCCCCGTTCCCCTCCCCTCCCCCGCCCGGCAATGCCGAGTACTTCTGCTTATATATACTAGGGCATGCCCGTACTATATATAAGCTAGGACGTGCCCGTACGTGGGTGCCCGTTCCTTGCCAAAAAAAAATAATAATAATAATTTTGTGTAGGGGTGTGTGTGTGTAAACATCCTAGGGCGTGCCCGTACGTGGGTGCAAAAAAACATGCGTGCAAACAACAACAAAAAAAAAAACTTTGAAACCACGTGGCAGTAACGACCACAGAACCCCCCCCCCCCCTCTATTTACATGAATGGTTTGGTCCATTCGCAACGACCACAGAACCCCCCCCCCCCCCTCTATTTACATGCAATGGTTTGGTCCATTCGCAACGCCAAAGCGAACGGCGAACGGCTAAATCGCCATAGCTCGGTAAGTACTTGTCCGATTAATTTCAAACCTTGAAAAGGCACATCCTCGGGTCCCCAGCAATATACCTGGCAAGTTTAAAGTATATCGGACCGGTAGTTGTCGAGAAACAGCGGTCACAGACAAACATACACACACACATACACACATACAAACACACAGAGATTACTGGAATTATAGATACTAGGGCATGCCCGTACGTGGGTGCCCGTTCCTTGCCAAAAAAAAAAAAAAAACGCTACCCGTACGCTCTACCCCGCCCGTACGCCCGTACGCCCGTAAACAAAAAAAACAACGCTCTTCGCTTCCGCCCTTCGCTCTGGGAGAAATAATGCGCATAAGAAATCGAGAAATTATTATTTTCTCCGGAAGAAATCGATTACGAACCGTACTGGCGCACGCGCTCGGCTCGGCTCGCAACAACGCGTTCTGTGATTGGCTGCCGGAAGTGAAGTCTTCACTGTCCGGAAGGTCGCAAATCGCAGTTACGATGAATCGCAAATTAGTTTTAATTAGTTTTAAAACATAGTTTAACGCCAACATAGTTTGCAAACGTGAAATAAATGAATACGCTCTCAAATGTGCCGTCCGAGGCAGAGTCTGTTCGCCACGTTCGGCACACGTGATAGCTCGCTGCTCTCTGATTGGTTGAATCGTTTTTTGGACATAGCTCGGTAACTACTTGTCCGATTAATTTCAAACCTTGAAAAGGCACATCCTCGGGTCCCCAGCAATATACCTGGCAAGTTTCAAGTATATCGGACCCGTGGTTGTCGAGAAACAGCGGTCACAGACAAACAAACACACACACAGACACACACACACACACACACACACACAGAGATTACTGGAATTATAGATAGATAGATATATATATATATATATATATATATATATATATATATATATATATATATATATATATATATATATATATATATATATATATACATATATATATATACATATACATATATATATACATATATATATACATACATATATATACATACATGTAGTGAAATCGTATCCGTACTGAACCCGGGTGGGGATGCTCGCTGCTCGCTGTCATTGTTGTCCCCACTAGGGGCGTGACTATAAGACCCGTTGCTGTGTCAGTGCTCCGAGACTTCTCCCTTGTGACATGTTACATCGGTAGCCTCGTTAATGGTACGCCTTTATAGAATATCTAGCTTGCTTGCATTGACTGATATGAATGGCTTTATGAGATGTCGCATCGTATGCTTATTGTGTATTTCTACTTACAGGAATGATGTGATGATCTAAATGCAATTAAACCAAACCGTTGGACTAAAAGTTGTGCGGACCTGAATGGTTTTCCACGACACTTAATTGCATTTAAGATCTGCTGACATGGCTGGCAACAAGACGTTGACGGTGTCCATTTTCAGCGCCGACCCACAAGCCACGGACGGAGGCTTGCAACTCAAGCACTGGCTCAAGCAACTGGAGCATCTCTTTAATGAGCCTGATACCGCTCCGACGCCTGCCGCGAAGCTGGCAATATTACACTCAAAAATCGACTACCGGGTCTACCACGCGGTCGCTCAATGCACGACGTATGATCTTACCGTCGCGGAGCTCAAGCGGCTTTATATAAAAGAAAAAAGCCCTGTGTATGCGCGTTATTTGCTGCAGACGCGACGGCAGCAACCCAACGAGCCTATGGATCATTACGCCCAGGAGCTCCGGCAGCTCATGCTGGACAGCGCCCAGCCACGGACTCCCGAGCAGGCTAAAGATGATCGACTTTTAGATGCCTTCATAGCAGGGGTCTCCTCTCAGGAACTACGTCTCAAACTCTTGGAGAAGACCGACCTGACCTTCGCTACGGCGGTTGAGCACGCGACGGTGTATACTGAAGCGCGGATGCAATCGAACGCCTATGATCGCACGCGCCTTTTGGCGGGCACCTCACTACACGCCCGGCCGGAGAGGACCACTGACGAGGACGTGGATCCGCCTGCTGAACTCCGGGATGCTCCGGAGGATGACCCTACCCTGACAGCTGCCGTTACGACCAGCAGACCCAAGGCCTTGCGCGGGGCCGCATGTTTTTTTTGTGGAGGGCCTCGTCATGCCCGAGTCGTGTGTCCGGCACGTGACGCTATTTGCCATTTGTGCTCGCTAAAGGGACATTACGCGAAAGTGTGCAAGAAATCGGCACGCGGCTCGCGGCCCTTCGACTCGCGCAGCCGCGGTCGCGCAGGCGCGGCAACCTTGAACGGGCTTGTAGCAGAACCCACGAGCCCAGCGCCTTACCCGTCTTCGAAGGGGAGGGCCCCTCGCTGCGGCCCGCTGGGCGCTCAGACAACCTTGACTGGCGCCACCGGAAAGCCACCACCGTCTCATTCTCCATCGGGGACAAAGGCCGCGTCCTTGGCCAAACCTCGAGCCACGCAAGGGAAGAAACAGCTTTCGAATACTACGGAAGCCTTTTGTCAAAGCGACCAAACGAAAAAGGCGATTTCGAATACTACTACGGAAGCCTTTTGTCAAAGCGACCAAACGAAAAAGGCGATTTCGAATACTACGGAAGCCTTTTGTCAAAGCGACCAAACGAAAAAGGCGATTTCGGCTACAACGGAAGCCTTTATCTGCCAGGAGTGTCAAAAGGCGATGTCAAATACTACTGAGGCCTTTTCTCATCGGATTTTGAATCGCGAAACACCGGAATGCTGGGGAAAGCCCTCTGATGACGATAATGGATTCCCCATGGTCAACGCAGACTCCGGCCACGATCGCAAAACTGCTGCTGGTGTAGGATCCACCCGCGAGGCTGGTCCGACCCATTCGGGGGGCTCAGTCCCGCTCCCAGCTGCCTCGTCTGGCCTGGCTCAAGCCCTTATTCCCCTTATGGTTGAGGGCCATTGTGTTCAGGCCTTGGTGGACACCGGATCTACGGATAGTTTTATCGACCAGCGACTTGTGCTCAGGCATGGATGGCGGATCGGGCGGTCTACACGACGGATCTTCATGGCATCCCAGGGACTCCGGCTTAGCACAAAAGGGGAATGCCGATTGAAACTAGTGCTAAAGGGACGGGTTTTCCCTGATGTACACCTTATGGTTTTACCCGCATTATGTGCTGATATTCTGCTAGGACACGATTTTCTTAAGCTGCATGGACGTCTGGTAATGGAGTTCGGTGGGCCTGACACTCTTGTTGTGGGGGCGGACGACGCGCTAACGGTGTGCGCCCTAGCGCAAATGGACGTCCGTCCGCTTTCGCTGTTCCCCAATCTAACCTCCGACTGTACCCCTGTCGCGGTAAAATCGAGACGCTACTCCCGCGCGGACATGCAATTCATTGCGGACGAAACGACTCAGCTCTTGAAAGACGGCATCATAGAACCTAGTAGGTCACCGTGGCGTGCCCAGGTCTTAGTGGTGCGCAGTGAGGCCCATCGCAAACGCATGGTAATCGACTATTCCCAAACGATTAACCGCTTTACACAGCTGGATGCCTACCCCCTTCCGGGGATGGACGCGCTAGTGCAACAGGTGTCCCAGTATTCGGTCTATAGTACTCTCGATCTCCGTAGTGCGTACCACCAGATCCCTATCTCTAGGGCGGATCGTATCTATACCGCTTTCGAGTCGGGGCAGCGGTTGTACCAATTTACACGATTGCCCTTTGGGGTGACGAACGGGGTCGCTTGTTTCCAGAGGGCCATGGATGACCTCGTTGCGCGGGAGCACTTAACCGATGTTTTCGTCTACCTCGATAACCTTACGGTTTGTGGATATGACCAAGGGCACCATGACGCTAATCTGAAGCGCTTCCTTGAGGTCGCGCAACGGTATCACTTAACTATGAACGAGGATAAGTGCCGATACTCCCTACGCACCATAGATCTTCTGGGGTACACCGTGACCCATGGCTCTGTCTCTCCGGATAAGGAACGTCTGCGACCTTTGCTCGACATGGCCCCTCCCTGCGATCGGGCTTCCCTGAAACGCGCCCTTGGGCTGTTCGCCCATTACTCCAAATGGGTGCAAAATTTCTCCGCGAAACTTCGCCCCCTTGTGGCCTGCGACACCTTTCCCCTGAGTTCGGCCGCATTGACGGCCTTTGAAGGACTTAAGACCGACATCGCCCGAGCCGCCGTAGCAACCATTGACGAGAGCGGCTCGTTCGTCCTCGAAAGTGACGCCTCGGATCAGGCCATCGCGGCGACCCTCTCCCAAGGGGGACGTCCCGTGGCTTTCTTTTCACGGACTCTTACCTCCGCTGAGCGGCGGCACTCGTCCGTTGAAAAGGAAGCGTATGCGATCGTCGAGTCTATTCGGCGATGGCGCCCGTACCTACTCGGGCGGAGCTTCCAAATCATCACGGACCAGCAAAGCGTTGCGTTCATGTACGACACCTTACACGCCCAGCGCATTAAGAACGAGAAAATCACTCGCTGGCGTATCGAACTCGCCGACTTCTGTTACACCATCAAATATCGCCCAGGGAAGGATAACCAGGCCGCCGATGCCTTATCGCGCCCCACTACATGTGCTGGTATCACCTCGTTGGAGGGCCTACGGGTGCTGCATGCTACTGCGGGCCATCCCGGCGTAACGCGTTTCGCTCATTTCGTGCGGAGTGGGAATCTCCCTTACTCGATTGACGATATCCGCCGTATCTGTCGCGACTGCGCTATCTGCGCGGAAATCAAACCGCGTTTCTATAACCCCCCTATGGGGACTCTGGTGAAGGCTACACGCCCGTGGGAACGCTTGGCGATGGATTTCAAGGGCCCTTTGCCGGTGTCGAGCGGCT
>NC_136262.1:254479432-254651316 GCF_964187855.1 Myxine glutinosa
TTCGGCTTATTTTACTTTATTGTATTGTTACGGATTCATAACTTCCGTTGTTGTGGTTTTCACCCACTTGACATATTTCTGAGATTATGTACTATTATTATTCTCAAAAGGGTTATTATTCATGAACAGTTATCTAAAGTTAAAAAGGCTAACTTTTAAAGATACCGGAAACCGAACCGGAAGACGACAGCAGAGAAGAGAGGAGAGGGCGTAGCGAGAGAGTCGGAGAAGAAGCTGGTTGCTTTGCGGTCTGCAACGAACGCTGTCGAGCAAGAGTCACGTACTTTGGGTTTCCTGGGAAAAAGGAAATCCTGCGATAAAGTTGTTATTGCTGTGACGGATCATCCTGCGTGTCAGGTTTGGCGTTAGATTCCGAAGAATCATCGCTGGGTCGTGACGACTCGAGAACCACGAGCCGTCGGCCATTTTGACTCGTGCGCTTCGTGCGTCGAGCAGACTTTCCTTGCTTCGTCAACCGTTTCCACCACTTTCAGACGTGTCTGTGGTGTGTGTGTGCACCGAGGCTTTTGACGATTACTTTGCGGCTCACCGACCGTGAACAGTGAAAGTTCATACCTGGAGGGTGCCGTTGGATTTCCCAGTCGCCGTGAGTGCGCCTTTGTGCCGCTTTAACAACGTGACCATTTTCTCCGCTTTGGGCCGCGTGCGCCTTTGTGCCGTTTTGGGCAGTGTGTCTGTGCCTGTCCTCTGAACGAGATTCTGGTTTCGATTCGACATCGTTCCGTTGATCACTGGAGGAGACCAACTCTGAGCTCGAAGACAGGAATATAGAGACACTGGGGAAGGTTATTTTCCACTCACTTGGAGCACAGTGAGTTACCTCATACATGTTAGCGGATGGTACCATCATAGGAGATATTGATTGTACTCTTGATTCCTATGATTGTTGTACTGTTGTTTTTGTGTGATTTTTCATACAATATTTGTTTGTATTATTGGTGTTTGTATTATTTGCAATTGGTGTGGTCTCACCATTGATTTTTGACACAGGATAACATATTTTTCTGCCGTGGCTCCTCTCGGGGTTCGGAGGTATAACGAGACCAGGAGGTCGGGGAGGAACACGTAACAGAAATTGGGGGCTCGTCCGGGATATAATTCCCTAAACAAACATCCATTTGGGATTGACCCAGATTGAAATTGGGGGTTTGTACTGTGGAAAATTGGGGACTCGGCTTTGCTGATTAAATTCCCTAAATCTCAGACGGTGGATTAAATTCCTTAAATTTCGTCCGGGAACGAATTCCCTAGCATTCCCAAATTTTCCAATTTTGGAATATTTTCCAACATTCCCAAATTTTTCACAAAAAAAAAAAAAAGATTTTTTTTTTTTTTTTAATTTATTGTGTGAAGGTTAACAGGTGCTAACGAATAGTCACCATGGAGTTTGACGCAGAGAAGTTTGCAGTGACCCCTAGTGAGGCACAGTTCCGAGCGTTATTAAAATCGGAACTCTTGGTATTGGCCAGACATTTTAGCTTGGAGGTCCGAGCGAGTATGAGGAAAGCAGAGATGCAGAGATTGGTGATAGAATCTCTGGTGGAACTCGGAACATGGAAAGAGGGAGCCTTGGATTGGTCACCAGAAGAACAAGAAAATGTGGAGCTCCAAAAAATGGAGATGCAATTGCAGAGCCAGGAAAGGTTAAAAGCAAAGGAAAGAGAACTCGAGGAAAGAAGAGCACCACAGGAAAGAGAACTCCAGGAAAGGTTAGAAGAGAAAAAGCAGAGGAAAGGAGAGCCTGCAAGAGAACTCGAAGAAAGGTTAGAAGAGAAAAAAGCAGAGGAGAGAAAAGCCAAAAGGGAGTTAAGGGAACGGGACTCGGCGCTTCAGCAGGAAATTAAACGGAAGTAGCTGGATTTAATGAAAGAACGGGGAGAGATACCATCCATGCTGACTGGTTCGACACCTAGTCAGAACACCTGGGATGTTGGCAGACATGTTAGGCTGGTTCCACTCTTCAATGAAAAGGAGGTAGCCAAGTTTTTTTCACACTTTGAGAAAGTGGCTCAAATGCTAAAATGGCCCGTGGAGTCCTGGACCATGTTAGTGCAAAGTGTTCTGGTGGGTAAAGCTCAAGATATTTATTCGGCTTTACCAATTGACCAATGTGCAGATTATGGGATAGTGAAGAAAACCATTCTCAAAGCCTATGAATTGGTCCCTGAAGCTTACCGGCAAAAATTCCGGAATGCCAGGAAGAGGGAAAGTGAGACCCATGTGGAATTTGCCAGAATGAAAGAAACCATGTTTGATCGGTGGTGTGATTCAAAAGGGGTTGGGAAAGACTTCGAACTATTGTGACAATTGATCTTGGTGGAGGAATTCCAAAGTGTTCTGGTGGGTAAAGCTCAAGATATTTATTCGGCTTTACCAATTGACCAATGTGCAGATTATGGGATAGTGAAGAAAACCATTCTCAAAGCCTATGAATTGGTCCCTGAAGCTTACCGGCAAAAATTCCGGAATGCCAGGAAGAGGGAAAGTGAGACCCATGTGGAGTTTGCCAGAATGAAAGAAACCATGTTTGATCGGTGGTGTGATTCAAAAGGGGTTGGGAAAGACTTCGAACTATTGTGACAATTGATCTTGGTGGAGGAATTCCAACAGTGTGTCCACGAGGACATTAAAGCACATCTGGAGGAAAGGAAAGTACCAAAGTTGTATGAGGCAGCAACCATGGCAGATGACTATGCCTTAACACACAGGATGAGGTTCCATAAACCTAACTTCCCGCCTAGAGTTCGCACGGAGAGTTATGATACATCTGGTGCGTAGAACGAAGAATCAGGGGGGCGGCCTCGAGATGACTATGAGGACCACTCTGATACTACGACTTCTAAAAATCAGAAGACAACAGTTCCAAGGCAGACTTATCCTCCGGGGGGCTCGAGACAAATCACGAGTTTCTCCTCCGGGCCTACTTGCGCTTTTTGCAATAAACCTTGACACTTGATGTCCCGATGTTATGTTATGGGAAGGCAAAATCAGGAGCGGAGTCAGACTAGTACAACTCCGAATGCAATGGCAAATGTGGGAAATCGCCCTCAACAGGGTTACCAACCATTTATTTCAGAGGGGTTTGTGTCATTGGATGGAGACTCGACGAACCAGAAACCGGTTAGGGTATTGAGGGACACAGGAACACATCAGTCTTTGATGCTGGAAGGCATTTTGCCATTGTCAGAGAAGACGGCAACTGGGGTTAGTGTTCGTTTACAGGGGATTGGTGGCTGTGTTAGAGCTCCACTTCATGTCATCCATTTGGAGTCTGATTTGGTGTCAGGACCGGTCACCGTAGGTTTACAAGCCACTCTTCCTGTAGAGGGAGTATCTTTTGTTATCGGTAATGATTTGGCCGGTGGTCAAGTTTCTGGTAACCTGATGGTTGTAAAAAAGCCCAGTAGGGAAAATAACCACACCAGTCAGGGATGGCGGCAAATTTGGCAAGCTATTTGTTGGTGGACTGAACTTCAAAACAAAGGAGGAAGTTCTGACCTCTGTCTTCAGCAAATATGGACCGCTTTTGGAAGTGCGGCTGGTAAAAGACAGGGAAACGCAAAAGTCAAGAGGGTTTGGCATTGTCACGTTTGAAAACACAAAGGACGCCAAAGAGGCAGAGAAGGATTGGAATGGCAAAGATTTGGATGGTCGGACCATAGCCGTAGAGAAGGCAGGCCGTAGGCGTCGAGGGGGCTACAGAAGAGGAAAACCTGGTGGTAGTTTTGGTGGTGGCCGCAGTCGAAATTACTATGGAGGCTCCCAGAGTTACGGCAGCTCCCGAAGGAATGATTATCAGGGTAGTGGCCGAGAAAAAGACCGCTATTCAAGTGACTACAGTGACAAGTGGTTTAACCGTGATTATTATGAAAGTTAGAAAGAGTTTAAGCACTGAATGCTGCGGAGCAGCCGAGCCAAAATTCCTACACGGATTAACCGTGATCTCCACGTTCCTAAAGGCGACCATGTAGTGAACTTTCCTGCACGGACTAACCGTGAAATCCACGTTCCTAAAGGCGTCCATGTAATGAATACTTCCAGGCCTCACCACCATGGAACCTGGCTTTCAGCTTGGCCTCCCGGGAAAAGTTCTATAGATTTGCTGGCCTTTGGGTTTTGATCACAACCCCTTAACCTTCATTCAAAAAATGAAAAATAAAAATCAGAGGTTGATGAGATAGAGTTTGGCTTTGCAGGGGTAAACTTGGAAATTGAACATGTAAAGGGCAGGGACAATGTCGTTGCTGATGCTTTGTCCAGAGTGAATTAACTTTGGAAATCTCTGTGGGGGTTGTGTGAAATTTTGTTGCTTTATTTTTGAGATATTGATAATTGTTGCTCACGGGAATTGGTGATTTGGGTTGTGAGTTTATTTTTGTTTGTTTAAAGAGTTTGCATGCAAGGAAAGTTTTCGCTGTGTTCAAAACTTTCTTTCTTGAGGGGGGGAAGTGTTACGGATTCGTAACTTCCGTTGTTGTGGTTTTCACCCACTTGACATATTTCTGATATTATGTACTATTATTATTCTCAAAAGGGTTATTATTCATGAACAGTTATCTAAAGTTAAAAAGGCTAACTTTAAATGATACCGGAAACCGAACCGGAAGACGACGGCAGAGAAGAGAGGAGAGGGCGGAGCGAGAGAGTCGGATCAGAAGCTGGTTGCTTTGCGGTCTGCAACGAACGTTGTCGAGCAAGAGACACATACTTTGGGTTTCATGGGAAAAAGGAATTCCTGCGATAAAGTTGTTATTGCTGTGACGGATCATCCTACGTGTCAGGTTTGGCATTAGATTCCGAAGAATCATCGCTGGGTCGTGACGACTCGAGAACCACGAGCCGTCGGCCATTTTGACTCGTGCGCTTCGCGCGTCGAGCAGACATTCCTTGCTTCGTCAACCGTTTCCATCGCTTTCAGACGTGTCTGTGGTGTGTGGGTGCACCGAGGCTTTTGACGATTACTTTGCGGCTCGCCGACCATGAACAGTGAAAGTTCATACCTGGGGGGTGCCGTTGGATTTCCCAGTCGCCGTGAGTGCGCCTTTGTGCCGCTTTAACCACGTGACCATTTTCTCCCCTTTGGGCCGCGTGCGCCTTTGTGCCGTTTTGGGCGGCGTGTCTGTGCCTGTCCTCTGAACGAGATTCTGGTTTCGATTCGACATCGTTCCATTGTTCACTGGAGGGAACCAACTCTGAGCTCAAAGACGGGAATATAGAGACACTGGGGAAGGATTTTTTCCACTCACTTGGAGCACAGTGAGTTACCTCATGCATGTTAGCGGATGGTACCATCATAGGAGATATTGATTGCACTCTTGATTCCTATGATTGTTGTACTGTTGTTTTTGTGTGACTTTTCATACAATATTTGTTTGTATTATTGGTGTTTGTATTATTTGCAATTGGTGTGGTTTCACCATTGTTTTTGACACAGGATAACATATTTTTCTGCCGTGGCTCCTCTCGGGGTTCGGAGGTATACCGAGACCGGGAGGTCGGGGAAGAACACGTAACAGTATATAGTTATTATTGATTTCATTCTCCGTTTATTTGTTTGGGATTAAACCCGTTTGGTTTTATTCAAAGCTTTATCCCGGTGTGTACCCTGGTTAGAATAGGTACACCGTATCCCTGTGTGTCGTAAGAGGCGACGAAGAGGGTTGGCGTCAGGAAGGGCATCCGGCCATAAAAACATTGCCTCAAAAAAGAGAACCATGACAATTACAACTACATATGGGCAGGGTACAGCCCGAAGTGGAGATCGGTTTCTGAGGTTTGGGACATGGAATGTAGGGACAATGACAGGGAGATCAGGAGAAGTGGTGGAAGTATTGGTCAGAAGAAGAGTGGACATATGTTGTGTGCAAGAGACGAGATGGAAGGAAAGTGGTGTGAGAATGGTGAAGGGTAGGCAGGGACAGAAATACAAGCTTGTGTGGCAAGGGTGTCCGGAGGGCATGAATAGTGTTGGTGTCCTGTTTTCTGAGGAGTTTGTAGACAGTGTGGTGAGTGTGACTAGAGTGAGTGACAGGTTGATGATGGTGAAAATGATGATTGGAAAGCTCTTGGTGAACGTCATCTCGGAATATGCTCCGCAGTCCGCAGGTTGGTCGGAGCGATGAAGAGAAGGACAAGTTCTGGTGTGCGATAGAGAAGTTGATGGAAAACGTGAAAGATGAGGAAGTTGTTGTGGTAGGAGGAGACCTAAGTGGACACGTGGGAAGGAGTATGGACGGTTTTGAGGAAGTTCATGGGTGTTACGGATATGGTGTGAGAAATGGAGAAGGTGAAAGGATTTTGGAGTTTGCTGATGAAGTTGATTTGTTGATTTGTAATACTCAGTTCCAGAAAGGGGATAATAAGCTTGTTACATACACGTCAGGTGGGTCGACGACAACCGTTGACTACCTGATGGTGCGTAGGCGAGAAAGGGGGCACCTCCGGGACACAAAGGTGATCTCGGGGGAGGAGGCTGTTTCACAGCACCACTTGGTTGTCTGCAACATAAGGGTGAAAGGTGCGAGGAGAGCTCGGCGGGTGAAGTACCAACCGAGAATGAAGGTGTGGAGGTTGAAAGAGGTGACAGTAAGGGAGGCATTAAAAGAGAGGCTGAGTAGGGTAGAGGATGATGTGGTTGAGCTTGAACGTGGTTGGATGTCAATGAAAGATAGTCTATTGGGAGCCGTTGGTGAGGTATGTGGATGGAAAAAAGGACCACCGAGGCACTCGGAAACATGGTGGTGGGATGATGAAGTTGGAAAGAGGATTGATGAGAAGAGGAAGAAGTTCAAGGAGTGGCAGAAGGCGAAGGGTACGGGAGCAGAAAAAGCAGAGCTTGAAAGTTATAAGGCAGCCAAGAAGGCTGCAAAGAAAGAGGTAGCAAAGGCACAGGAGGCATGTAGGAAAATGTTCGGAGAACGCTTGGATTTGGAAGAGGGTCAGAGAGCCGTATTCAGGATTGCAAAGCAGATAGCGAAAGAGAGGTGTGATGTGATGGGGGTGGGTTGCTTGAAGGATGAAGTGGGACAAATCGTTGTGTACCCAGATGGAGTTAAGGAAGATGGAAAAGATATATGGAAATGCTGTTGAATACAGAGATGGGATGGCAACATAGAGAGTAACCCAGTTTTAGGACCGCCAGAGAGGATAACTGAGAAGGACATTGAGGAAGCGATAAAAGCAATAAAAAAACCACCTTTTTTGAGGCCACTTTTAGGGATTTTAGTTAGCGATAAAAGCAATGAAGAGTAGAAAAGCGGGAGGGCCGACGGGAGTTGTGGGAGATATGTTGAAGGCAGCAGGAAGTTGGGGTGTGAAGAGAATGACAGAGATCTGTAATCTGGTGGTGAAAGAAGGCCGCATTCCAGTGGATTCGGAACTGAGTACCCTCGTCCCTCTATACAAGGGGAAAGGTGTAGGGTGGCTCACACCGAGCGATAAAGTTATTGGAGCATGGAATGAAGGTATTGGAAAGGGTGTTGGAGAGGAGGATAAGGAAGAAGGTGAAGATCGACGAAATGCAGTTTGGATTTATGCCAGGAAGAGGAACGACAGACGCGCTTTTTATTGTAAGGCAGTTGCAGGAGAAGTACATGGAGAAGAGGAAGAAGTTGTTTCTTGGGTTTGTTGATCTGGAGAAAGCATTTGATAGGGTTCCACGTGAAGTAGTGACATGGGCATTGAGGAAGTTAGGAGTGGAGGAATGGTTGATCAGAGTAGTGGTGGCAATGTACAAAAGAGCGCGCACAGTTGTAAGGACGAAGGACGGGAACAGTGGTGAGCTTGAGGTGAAGGTGGGAGTGCATCAGGGATCGGTACTAAGTCCACCACTATTTGTAGCTGTGATGGAGGTGCTGGCTCGGAACGTAAAGGAGGGTTTGCCGTGGGAGTTGTTGCATGCAGATGAACTGGTGTTGATTGCAGAAAGTATGGATGGACTGAAGGAGAAGATGAACAAGTGGAAGGAATGTATGGAGACAAAAGGTCTGAAGGTGAATATCGGAAAAACGAAGGTGATGGCAAGTGGTAAAGCATGTGGTGAGGTGGAAAGAACTGGGAAGTGGCCGTGTGCTGTGTGCAGGAAGGGTGTCGGAGTGAATTCCATTCAATGTACAATGTGCGCTGAGTGGGTTCATCAAAAATGTAGTGGTTTGAGAGGGTCATTAACCAGTGTGGCAGCTACATTAAAGTGTAAGGTGTGCACAGAGGAAGCTGCAGATGGAGGAAATGTTGAGTTGGATCTTGGAGATGGCGTGAAGCTGGCAGGTGTGAAAACATTTTGCTACCTAGGAGACATGCTGAATGGAGAAGGTGGATCAGACTCGGAAACGGTTGCTGGAGTGAGATGTGCATGGAAGAAGTTTCGGGAACTGAGTGGCGTGCTGACGAGGAGGGGAGTGTCGTTGAAGCTGAAGGGAAAGGTGTATGCTATGTGTGTGAGAAGTGTTATGATTTATGGGAGCGAGACATGGCTAATGAACGTAGAGCAGCAACGAAGGCTGGAAAGGGTGAAAATGCGAATGGTTCGGTGGATGTGCGGAGTATAGTTGAGAGAGATGAAGACAAATGATGAATTGCGAAAGATGATGGGAATAGAGCCTGTGATGGATGCTGTGAAGAGAAACAGTTTGAGATGGTTTGGTCATGTGTTGAGGAAGGATGAAAGTGACTGGTTGAGAAGCAATAACAACAACATCAACAACAACAGCAACGCGAAGATCTTGTAGACCTACAACATGTCATAATGTTCTTTGTAGTATAAAATAACCATTCACTCACAAGTGTGTAACCTTCACTGATCGTGAAGATTGTGAGCGATCGTGAAGGTTAACATGAAGTTTGTTCCAGTTGATTTGGGGTTTCGGCGAGTTAATGGTTTGTTAACTCATGGGAACGATTTTCTTTATCTCAATATGTGGCACATCATAATAATCCACCATACCTGTATTTTGTGTTGCATTCGCATCTTCCTTTCGTTGTAGATTGAGTTATTCAGTTTACGACGAAGAATCGTCAAAAAGTCAAACTCGGGGAACTCATCATCCCCTTGGGGTTTTATATAACACAGACCTGCAAAAAAAACAACAAATAAACAAGTAGAGGTCATGCAGAGCACGATACTTGCAAAATCCACCCCCCTCCCTCCTATCCCCCCAAAAATGTTTGCCATTAATCCAGCAAATTGTCCATTCAATCAAGATCAAAATTGACAATCTTGATCAAAGCTCGGGTCAATAGGATTAAAAGTGACGATGTTCAGATGAAAATTGTAAACTGTAATAATATGTAATATGTAAACACAATAATTAGTTAGTTATAATATGTAAACATAATAATTAGTTATAATATTGTTGCGGATATGAGGATTGTCTTTTTTTGATTGTGTTGTATTGTATAGTAAATGGTTGTGAATTATTGTTTTAGTCTGAGCCCTCCTTGCTCCAGTGTGTATAAAGGTCAAAGGGCGTTCCGGTAGTTAATTCCATAAAGCATACATTGAAGGACACTATAATACCCTTGTTCAGTAGTTTATTTCCTTATTCTGTGTATTAGGTTAAGGCTTTGTCTTCCATTAAAATGACACTCCATTGCACCAAGTGAAATAAGATAGATTCCCTGCATTCTTCATTCCCATTCCCAAAACCTCCATTTCCCCTTTCGTCATGGCCAAGCCTCGATTACCAATATTACATCCCCTCCAAAACCACCATTGAACATGTGCTCGGGTCGGGGAAGAAAGGCGTGCCCGCCCGTCGTCATCAAGGGCGGAGCCAGAGGGTCGCGCGACCAACCAGGGCCGAGGTGAGCACACCAATGGGCGTGTCCTGAAGGCCGGCGGCTTGATCGCCGGAGGCGTTATAAAAGCGCACGCGCAAGGTACTGCGTGAGAAGATCCAGATGAGCTTTGAAGGGAGAGAAGGTTCAAGGTCAATTACAAGCAGTTGCGCCAGAGACGGCAGACGCGTCCTGAGGTGAGCCAGAGAAGCAGCTTTGGCTCCACAAGCAGCGTTGACTCCACCAGGCAGCTTCAACCCGTTACCCCGCGGGAACCAGATAGCGGTGGCATCGGT
This sequence comes from Myxine glutinosa, assembly GCF_964187855.1. Taxonomy (NCBI): domain Eukaryota; kingdom Metazoa; phylum Chordata; class Myxini; order Myxiniformes; family Myxinidae; genus Myxine; species Myxine glutinosa. The sequence goes on from NC_136262.1 coordinate 254,489,524, forward strand.
GGCCGTCGAGGTCCAGCCGACGTCCCGTGCGGGATCAAGCCCGAACCATCTGCCCCAGCTGAACCTTCCCATTCCTCCTTCCAGCATTCATTCCTGCCATTCCATCCTTCTTGTGTACGTGAGTTTGTTCTGTTTGTTCTGTCCTGGGTATTTAATTAAGTTTGTATAGGCTAGTATTTTCACTGTGTCACCTGCTTTTTCCATGTTCCCTGTATATAACTTTGACTGCTCCTTTTGCTTGTGTGTGTAAATAATAAATCCCGTTACTCTTCTGTAGGTCTTCTTCTTCCTCTTTACATTCGGTCGCTTTAGAGGTTTCCAAATTGAATATCTGTGGCGCGATCCGGCCAACGTTCGGGAATCGGGTTTAGTCGGGGAAAACTGTTCGGCCGCGGTGCCTCCGCTCGGCAAACAACATCCTTATCCGCGGACCGTAACAATATGTAAACACAATAATTAGTTAGCTCGTTATTTGAACTAGCAGAGTACCCACCCTACCGGCGACCCAATGGGCGTTCTTATTCCAAGCGTACATCACAATTTCTGCCATCGCTTATTGAGGATATTTTCTGCTGATACAACTGATTTGACTTGGATTTCTTGATTATTTCCTTTGGTAATATTGCTGGATCTCTGTTCAACTTAGGTGGCCTTGGTTTTTGAAGTATCTCAATTTTCCAGAAAAAACAAATATCAACCGTCACCCTAGCTAACAACACCCACGACCAAACCATACTCACCTATTCCCCCCTCCTCCCCCTTCCACCATTTCCTCAAAATCCCTCTTCAACCGTCACCCGAGCTAACAATACCCATGACAACCCCACACCCCCTCTGCCCACCCTCCCCACCACCATCTCCTCAAAATCCCTCTTCAACCGTCACCCGAGCTAACAATACCCATGGCAACCCCACACTCCCCTCCCCCCACCCTCCCCCCACCATCTCCTCAAAATCCCTCTTCAACCGTCACCCGAGCTAACAATACCCACGACAACCCCACAACACTCTCTTTCCTCTCCTCCACGATCCTCTCACAATCCCCTATCAACCATCACCCAAGCTAACAATACTCACGACCATCCCATCCCACACCATCTCTCTGTTCAACTTAGATGGCCTTGGGCTTTGAGGCATCCCAATTCCCCCCCCCCCCCCCCCCCCCAAAAAATAAAAAATAAAAAAAATAAAAAACATACCATCAACCATCACCCTAGCTAACAGTACCCACGACCAACCTACACTCTCTCTTTTGCCCTCCCCCCACCCCTTGCCCCTCCACCATGCCCTCACAATCCCCCTACAACCGTCACCATAGCCAATAATACTCACGACCACCCCTCACCACCACTACACAATCCCCCATCAACTATCTCCGTAACTAACGATACTCACAACCACCCCATACCATCCCCCAACAATCATCATCCTCACTAACAATACCCACGACCAACCCACACACCCCGCCCCTCCAACATCCCCAATCATTATCGGAATCCGAGCAGCTCGAAATGCACTGTCTCTATGTACTGTCGCCAGCAGGATCACAGTGAGTTCACAATGTGATGTCACTGGCAAACTCGAAAATCGACACTAGGGCTTTTTTCGGCACTTTGTGATTCACAAAAAAAAACACCTTTAGAGGCCATTTTTCCCCACAAAGCGGGGGTTGGCCTTTTTCGGGCACCGTGGTTGTTGTTGTTTTTGTTGGTCCCCTTTTTGAAGCAATGTTTTATGGCCGGATGCCCTTCCTGCCGCCAACCCTGTTTGTCGCCTTTTATGACACACAGGGAATTACCAGTGAACTGGTACTCAATTAGCCGACCTCGGAAGGATGAACAGGCTGAGTCAACCCCCCTGGCGTTAATTCAGCGATCGACCGGGATTCGAACCCAGGATCCTAGGATCCTAAGCCGGCACCCTAACCGCTAAGCCAACACCAGGCTAAACACTTTGTGATTCACAAATAACATCAAATCCCCTTCAAATTAGACTGTGATTGATTGTCAATAGTTTTCAGAAGAAATAAAAATTTGGTTCCCCTTTAAGGGTTTTTGGGGTCTTTGGTGGCTTTTCAGTCTTTTTGGGTCTTTTCGGTCTTCAGGCTTTTTGTGGTATTTTTGTTCTTTGGTGTCTTTTCAGTCTTTGGGGTCTTTTTGGTCTTTTGGTCTTCAGGGTGTTTAAGGGTATTTGGGGTATTTTGGGTCTCCAGGGTCTTTTTGGTGGTCGGGGTCCTTGGTCCTTTAGGGGTTTTTTGGGGTCTTCAGGATATTTTGGGTCTTCGGGGTCTTTTTATTATTTTAGGTCTTTGGGGTATTTTATGCGTTAGGAGTTTTTGGGGACTTTTGGGTCTTCGGAGTCTTTTTGGTGTTTGGGGATATTTAGGTCTTTTGGGTATTTTCAGTCTTTGGGGTCTTCTGGGTCTTCGGGGTCTTTTGGGTCTTTTTAGTCTTTGGAGTCTTTTCAGTATTTGGGGTCTTTTAGGTCTTCAGTGTCTTTGGGGTGTTTTTGGTCTTTTCAGTATTTGGGGTCTTTTGGGTCTTTTGGGTTATCGGGGTCTTCTCAGTATTTTGAGTCCTCGGGGGGGGGGATGGGGAGAGGGGGTCTTTTGAGTCTGCTGGGTACTTCAGGTTAAGTATTTCAGGTTACATTTGTGGGTGGAGTCAGGTCAGCTGTCCAACCAATGGGTGAAGCCCACACCCCTTTTCCCCACTCCACTTCCCCCCACAACCCCCCTTCAACTGTCACCCTAGCTAACAATACTCATGGCCACCTTACCCCACTCCCCCATGACCCATCCCATCACAATCCCCCATCAGCCATCAACCAATGGGTGAAGTGCAAACATATTGTTGCGGATATGAGGATTGCATTTTTTTGATTGTGTTGTATTATATTGGAGATGGTGATGAACATTGTTGGATATGGCCCCTCCTGCCTCCAGAGTTGTATAAAGGAAAAAAGGGCGTCTCGGTAATTAGTCCAAAAGCATACACGTCAGCTAATCATAGAATACCCCTGTTCAGTAGCTTATATCTTATTATGTGTTTTAGAGTAAGGCCTTGTCTTCCATTAGAATAATACTCCATTGCACCGAGTGAAAAAGAGATAGATTCCCTTCATTCCCATTCCCAAAAACCTCCATTCCCCCTTTCGTCGATTGGCAATTACCTCCCCTCCAATTGCCGCCATTGGCCACGAGGCAGGGTTGGGGAAGAAAGGCGGGTCCCCACCTCGTCATAGAGGGGAGGAGTGAGTCAGCCCCACTCAACCAACCACGAACAAGGGGTTGGACTTGGAGAGGGTGTGGAGAGAAACATCAAGGAGGTTCACGAAGGTTGAGGGGCGGGGCCTATATAACCCACGGCGGGGCGTTCCCCGGGAGGCAGATGAGCTTTTACGGAATGAGCTACGACAAGAGCGGAGTGTGTGGTTTTTTTGGTCAGAGCTGGGTTGGTCGTCAGTGGTGGTCAGTGTTTGCGTAGAGTGGAGGGGTTGCGTTGAGTTGTCGGTGGTGAGGAAGAGTTGGACTAAGCAAGAGAGAAAGAGTCCTGGAGTTAGTGAGAGAGGGAGAGAGAACCCATCACGCCGGACCCCCCACCAGCAGCGTTGGCTTGGCTCCACCAAGCAGCTCCGACCCGCTACCCCGCGCACACGACAGGATCGGTGGCATCGGCGGCCGTCGAGGTCCAGCCCGACGTCCCGTGCGGGATCAAACTCCAGCCAGCTCCGTGCCTTCCTCCAGCCACCCACCTCCTGTCATTCCTGCCTGCAATTTCCATCCATTTGCGTACGTGAGTTTGTTTTGTTCGTGCTGTCCTGGGTAGTAACAATAAGTCTGTATAAGCTAAAGATTTCACTGTGTCACCTGCGTCTCATGTCCCTATAAATAAACATGACTGCTTTCTTCTTGCTTATATGTGTGTAAATAATAAATCCAGTTACTCTTCTGTACGTCTTCTTCCTCTTTGCATTCGGTCGCTTTAGAGTTTTCCCGATTGAATAGCGGTGGCGCGATCCGGCCAAAGTTTGGGGTAAATCGGGTTTTAGTTAGGGGAATAACTGTTCAGTCGCGGAGCCTCCGCTCGGCAAACATACCATCTTTAACCGCGTACCGTAACAATATATACATTTATACATATATACATACATATATACATACATACATATATACATATATATATATATATATATATATATATATATATATATATATATATATATATATACAGTGGAACCTTGACTTACGAGTTTAATCCGTTCCGTGACCGAGCTCGTAAGTCAAATTTGCTCGTATCTCAAATCAAATTTCCCCATTGAAATGCATTGAAATGCTATTAATCCGTTCCAGCCCGCCAAAAACCACACCAATTTTTTTTTAAATATACAGTATATATAAAAATATCTCGCGCTTTATATTTCACCTGTATGCAGCATACAAGTTGGCAGGATGGCCTGGACTGGAGGTACGCACACTTGACTCTAAAGTCTAAACTGTCCAGCCTGGGTTTGAATCCCGACCCAGCTATAACCTGTCATGGGTGAATCACAGGCAGGGTGATTCATCAATGGGTGTACCGCTAAACTGGGCGCCCCGTTTGCGTCCCATTAGTTGTTGGATGTTAAGGATCTCACCGTGTTTTCCACAAAGAGAAGGCGAGCTATCGCCGGCACTCTGAACAAGTTGACGGCAGAGATACTGTACTTGCACGGCATGATAACCACGTGTCGCACGATCTCTTGTCATGGTCCACAAGATTATCACAGAGAGGTGCAGCTTCCAGCGTTTCGAGATCTGATCCAGGCCTATCCAACGAGACCGGTCCCAGCGTTCTAGGCCCGGTGGTTGTCTCAGACGGACCCGACAACGGCAGTGTTCGTTTTAACTCGATTCGATTCGAGCGCCGACGTGCCGGCGAACAAAACCGGTCATATCTTTTGAACGCGTGGCTCGATATTTACAAAATAAACTTTTTCTTGAAGGTCTGAACCGTGCGCTCAAAACGATACCGAGTTTGACCCTGAGAGAGCCGTTTTGCGCCGGCAAAGGCGCCTTGTGTGACGTGAGGACCACGTCGTGCTGCATAGATTATCATAAATTATCATATCATTATCGGCGGCGTTATATATCATTAGCGCTATACGACAGAGATACTGTACGTGCACGGCAAGATAACCACGTGACCGGAGCCCACCTGGCGGCGTAAACTCAAAATAACCGAAATGCGAAATCTAAAATGCAGCGCTATACTACGACAGAGATACTGTACGTGCACGGCAAGATAACCACGTGACCGGGTGGCGAAAGCTCGTAACTCGGATCTCGGCTCGCATCTCAAAGCAATAAACTGCCAGAGTGACGGCTCGTATCTCGAAAAACTCGTAAGTTGGGGCACTCGTAAGTCGAGGTTCCACTGTATATATATATATATATTGTGGCGGACACAAGCAAGAGGACCCCAATTCAGCGCACCAGCAGGTGGCGCGAACGTCCAGGCGGGGAACTGGAAGGCATGCCCCGCCTATCGACCGATCGGCCACGCCCGGGGACGAGGCGTGGCCTCGGCACATAAATGCGGGCTCCAAGCTCGAGCCCGCCCAGTGCTGCAGTTTGAGCTTTCTTAATAAAGACTCTTTTGGTTATCAAACGCGTTGTGGCCTACCGCTTTGGCAAGCAAGTTGTGTGCGCAGCACCACACTTCACTGGTGACCCCGATTGGTTCAGCCGTTGCTGACCACCGAACGCGCCATGGCCAACAACACTGTTGCGGTAAAACTCCCAGATTTTTGGGAAGCACAGGCCGATGTGTGGTTCGTGCAGGCCGAAGCGCAATTTCAGCTTCGAGGCATAACGGCGGACGAGACCCGTTACTACCACGTGGTCACCGCCCTCGGGCCCGGCACTGTCGCCCGAGTCGTGTCCATCCTGCGGCACCCGCCGGTCGACCACAAGTATGGGGCGCTCAAACGTCTCCTCATCGCCACGTTCGGCCTCACTGAGATCGAACGGACCGACCGCCTCCTGGACCTTCCCGAACTCGGCGACACACGACCATCCGTGCGGATGGATTATATGCTGTCGCTGCTGAGTGACCAAGCCCCAGATTTCTTATTCCGGGCGCTTTTCCTACGCCAGCTACCTCTACAGGTACGCCTCGCGCTGGCCGGTTCCAAAATAAGGGAACCCCGCGCCCTGGCCGTAGAGGCCGACAAGTTCTTCGCGGCTTGCGACACGCGGTCGAGTTACGGTGCGGCCGTCGTGGATCTCGAGGCAGATGCTGCTGCGTCCCTCGTGGCCGCTGCCGCGCCCTGCCCACCACCGCCGAAGCCCCCACCGCCGCAAGCCTGGTGCTCTTACCACGCCAGGTTCGGCCACAAGGCTAGGAAGTGGGGTGGGGGGGGTGGGGGGGGGGGGGTGGAAAAGACAAGGTAGAAAAGTTTCTGTCAACCCTCGACTCTGATTCTGCAAATGGACCCGACGGCATCAGCCCACGGGTCCTAAAATCCTGCTCTGCTGCTCTATCTCACCCTCTCTCTGTTCTCTTCACCCTCTCTTTTGCTCAAGGTCAACTGCCATCTGCTTGGAAATCATCCAACATCACCGCTTTGCACAAAAAAGGTGCAAAAACAGATCCTAGCAACTACAGACCAATCAGCCTTCTCCCAATTATCAGCAAAGTCATGGAATCCATCATTGCTTCGGATATGAAATCTTTCCTCTTCTCCAATGGCTTGATCTCTGATCATCAATTTGGTTTCAGACCAGGTCACTCTACTCTGGACATGCTGCTTCTGCTGTCTCAACAATGGATGGAGGTCCTCAATGCCAAACAGGAAATTAGAGCTGTCTCCCTCGACATATCACGTGCCTTCGACACGGTCTGGCACCCCGCTCTGCTCACCAAACTCTCCTCCTTTGGTATCCATGGAAATCTCCAAGCATGGCTGGCGGACTTCCTCTCTAGTCGTCGTCAACGTGTGGCCCTGAATGGGTTTCTCTCATCTCCTCTTCCTGTTCAGGCTGGAGTTCCCCAAGGCAGTGTTCTGGGCCCCGTGCTTTTTCTGGTCTTCATCAATGATCTCTCTGACTCTCTTGAAAATCCTCTCTATCTCTTTGCTGATGACTCCACTCTCTGCCGCTCCATTCCTCTTCCCTCAGATCGGCAGTCTGCAGCCTCCTCACTCTCTGAAGACTTGGACAAAATCACAGACTGGTCAAACAAGTGGCACATGTCTTTCAATCTATCTATAATTCCAGTAATCTCTGTGTGTTTGTTTGTACGTTTGTACGTTTGTACGTTTGTTTGTTTGTCTGTGACCGCTGTTTCTCGACAACCACGGGTCCGATATACTTTAAACTTGCCAGGTATATTGCTGGGGACCCGAGGATGTGCCTTTTCAAGGTTTGAAATTAATCGGACAAGTACTTACCGAGCTATGGCGATTTAGCCGTTCGCCGTTGCGAATGGACCAAACCATTGCATGTAAATAGAGGGGGGGGGGGGTTCTGTGGTCGTTGCGAATGGACCAAACCATTCATGTAAATAGAGGGGGGGGGTTCTGTGGTCGTTACTGCCACGTGGTTTCAAAGTTTTTTTTTGTTGTTGTTGTTTGCACGCATGTTTTTTTGCACCCACGTACGGGCACGCCCTAGGATGTTTACACACACACACCCCTACACAAATTTTTTTTTTTTTTTTTTTTTGGCAAGGAACGGGCACCCACGTACGGGCACGTCCTAGCTTATATATAGTACGGGCATGCCCTAGTCCTGACAAATCTCACACTCTTACTATGTCTCTCCGAAAAGATCGACTGGACAACCCTCCCATCTACTTTCTCAACAATCCTCTCCAAGAAGTTCTGTCGCTCAAGCTTTTGGGTCTCACTATCTGCCATGATCTTTCTTGGGAAAACCACATTTCCAAGCTGGCCTCCAAAGCCAGTCGCCGACTGGGCATCCTCCGTCGTGCGAAGTCCTTCCTCGGCACACCTGAGCTCCTCACCACATACAAGGCTTTCATCCGCAGCTCAATGGAATACTGTTCTCCCCTATGGGCCGATGCTCCTGCCTCACACCTAGCTCGCCTTCACGCTGTTGAAACCAAGGCTTTCAGAATTATTGGAATCTCCCGCGATGAAGCTATCTCTGAGGGCCTTTCACTCACTCACCGCAGGCAGGTAGGTGGTCTTTCTGTCTTCTACCGACTCCTCTCCGGCCTTGCACCCCCAGCTCTCTCTGTGCTCTGTCCCCCAAATATTCCTACAGGTCGCACGAGATCTGCCAGCAACCCTCTGATGGTTAAACTGCCGAAATCTCGGCTCTCTGCTCACCTTCACTCTTTCATTCCTCTTTTCTCCCGCCTCTGGAACAAACTACCTCACTCCCTTCAATCCCACTCCTCCCTCCAGGTCTTTAAAACAGCTGTTCACCACCATCTCTTATCTTCCCCCATCCAAAACCTTGATCTTTTCTACCCCCGCTAATTCACCCCAGATCCACCTTGTTTGAAATTCCAACTTCTTTCCTGGAAGTCCTGGCAGTGTCCATATGTTTTATACCTCTCCCACCGCCCCCTTCCCATGCCCCCCCGCCCCCAAAGCCCTCGCCCTCTCTCAGATCTCTCTATGTCTCCATGTCTCTCGGTCCCTGCTCTCAAATGTTGTGTTTGTGTCCTTCCCCCTCTCTCCCCATCTTGTCTACCGCTCCCGATGTTATATGTTTTATGTGTCGGTTTGTCTTTCTGTGTGATTAATGTTCGCTCTTTCACGAGCCTCGATCTTGAATACAAAAAAAAAAAAAAAAAAAAAAAAAAATAAAGTGTTGCCCGCCGTGCTCGTTTGACAAGTCGGGAAACGACCAGGCCGGCGCTCGGTAGCGGCCCTGAGCGTCGGCCGTTCCGGCAGCCTCCTATTCATCACGGTCACCTTGTCCGGGCGCCGTTTCCTCTGCGATACAGGAGCGCAGGTAAGCGTCATCCCAGCCTACACGTCCGACAAGCGAACCGCGGGCCGGGGCCCGGTGTTGCTTGCCGCCAACGGTACACCCATCTGCATGTTCGGGAAGCGCTGCCTCTCCCTGCGGTTCGGAGGGCAGCGCTTTCAATGGTCGTTCGTGACCGCCAGCGTGAGCGGCTCACCGAGCGGCTTGCCAAGCCGCTTGCTGGAGGGTTCCGTCCCGGCGAGTTTAGTTTGCACGCTTCCGGCAGCGGACGACTTTACCCGCCTCCTCGCCAATTTCCCGGCCCTCACGCGGCCCACCTTTTCAGCGGTGGCCGTTAAACACGGGGTGGAGCATCACATCCCCACGGTCGGGCCGCCGGTCTATGCCCGGGCACGCCGACTCGAGCCCACGAAGCTCGCGGTGGTGAAAGCGGAGTTCGCCACGCTGGAGCGGCTGGGGATCGTGCGGCGCTCCAACAGCGCTTGGGCTTCCCCGCTGCACATCGTGCCGAAGCCCGGCGGGGGATGGCGGCCGTGCGGGGACTACCGCCAGCTCAACGATGCCACCACCCCCGAACGCTACCCGGTCCCACACATTCAGGACTTTTCCGCCCGGTTGGCCAACACGACCGTGTTTTCGAAGGTGGACCTCATCCGGGGCTACCATCAGGTCCCCGTCCAACCGGACGACGTCCCGGAGACGGCCGTCATCACCCCTTTCGGCCTCTTCGAATTTCTAAGGATGCCCTTCGGGTTGAAGAATGCGGCTCAGGCGTTCCAGCGGCTTATGGATAGCGTCTTGCGCGACTTACCTTTCCTGTTCGTCTACCTGGACGACATCCTAGTCGCGAGCGCGTCCCGGGAGGATCAACCTGCTCCACCTCTGCATGCTGTTCGAACGCCTGGGCCAGCATGGCCTAATCATCAACCCTGCCAAGTGCCGTTTCGGTGTCACCACCATCGACTTCTTGGGGCACCGCATCACCGAGCACGGGGCCGTCCCTTTACCGGCCATGGTGGAGGCGGTCAGGGATTTCCCGCGGCCCCGCACGATCAAGGGGCTCCAGGAGTTCCTGGGCATGGTAAACTTTTACCACCGCTTCGTGCCCCACGTCGCCCAGCTCCTCCGCCCCTTGCACGAGGCCTTCCGGGGCAAGCCGGGCAAAGGTGACATCGCATGGTCGGAGCCGATGGCCACGGCGTTCGCGGGCGCAAAGCTGGCTCTGGCCGACGCCACCATGCTGGCGCACCCGGCGCCCGATGCACCGATCGCCCTCACCACCGACGCGTCGGATTACGCGGTGGGCGCGGTGCACGAGCAACGAGTGCGTGGTGCTTGGCAACCGCTGGCGTTTTTCAGCCGGCAGCTTCACCCGCATGAACGCCGGTACAGCACCTTCGACTGCGGGTAGCTCTGACTCCACCTAGCGGTCCGACACTTCCGCCATCTGCTGGAGGACCGCCCGTTCACGGCCTTCGTTGACCACAAGCCCCTTGTGTTCGCGATGGCCAAGGTCGCCGAGCCATGGTCGGCACGGCAGCAGCGCCACCTCTCTGCCGTGTCCGAGTACACGACGGACATCCGTCACGTGGCGGGTAAGGACAACCCGGTGGCGGATTGCCTTTCCCGGTCCGTCGTGCACGCGGTCCACCTCGGGGTCGACTATGCCCGGATGGTGGAGGCCCAGACCGCCGACCCCGGCGTCCAGGCCTTGCGGACCGCCGTCACCGAGGTGCCGTTCGACGCCGCGGGCACGGCCCTCCTATGCGACGTCTCCCTCGGCCGGCCTCGCCCCATCATGCCCGCTGCCTGGCAGCGCCCGGTGTTCGATGCCATCCACGGCCTGTCCCACCCTGGCGCGAGGGCATCCCAGAAACTCGTCGGGGAAAAGTTCGTCTGGCATGGCCTCCGGAAGGACGTCCGCGACTGGGCCAGGACGTGCCTCACGTGCCAGCGCGCAAAAGTCCACCGCCACACCCAGGCACCGTTGGCCCCGTTGGCCCCGTTCACGGTGCCCAAGCGGCGGTTCGACCACGTGCACGTCGACTTGGTGGGACCTCTGCCCCCCTCGCGAGGGTTCACCCACCTCCTCACCATGGTCGACCGCACCACACGGTGGCCGGTGGCCGTCCCATTGGCGGCGATGTCTGCGGCTGAGGTGGCGCAAGCCTTTATCGCCACTTGGGTTGCCCGGTTCGGTGCCCCCTCGGACATCTCGTCCGACCGCGGCCCCCAGTTCACCTCGGAACTCTGGGCCGCGGTAGCGCAAGGGCTCGGGGTGAAGCTACACCACACCACGGCCTACCACCCCCAGGCCAATGGCCTGGCCTGTGCGAGCGCTTTCATCGCTCCATGAAGGCCGCGCTCCGGGCCAGCCTCTGCGATGGCGGCTGGGTCGACAGACTCCCCTGGGTCCTCCTGGGCCTCAGGACGGCACCCAAGGACGACCTGCGCGCGTCCTCGGCGGAGCTGGTCTTCGGGCAACCACTGCGGGTACCGGGTGAATTTATCCCCGACTCCACGGCTCCTTGGTCCGCGGCACAACAGCGCTCCGCCCTTCAGGAGACCGCCCGGAGGTTCGCCCCGGTGCCAACGGCACACCACGGTTGCCCGCCTTCCCACGTCGCCCCGGAGCTTCGCACGGCAAAGTACGTGTTCATCTGGCACGACGCCCACCGGGCACCGCTACGGCCCCCGTACGACGGGCCCTTCCGCGTGTTGGAGACCGGGGACAAATTTTTCACGGTCGACATCGGCGGTGCCCCGGATCGCATTTCCGTGGACCGCCTCAAGCCGGCCCACCTCGAACCGGACCACCCCCCACCAGTGGCTCTGCCCCCGCGTCGAGGCCACCCCTCGGCGGTCGGACCCCCGGCACCCCCGACAGCAGCTCTTCCTCCGCGTCGAGGACGCCCCCCGGCGGTCGGACCCCCGGCACCCCCCAGCACCGCCACCCCCCAGACCGGCACCCATTGCCAGGGGGTGTTTCGGCCAGGTCATCCGGCTTCCCCGCAAACTCACCCTTCAGGTGCGCGGGAATTCTGGGGGGGCGCGTGTGGCGGACACAAGCAAGAGGACACTAATTCAGCGCACCAGCAGGTGGCGCGAACGTCCAGGAGGGGAACTGGAAGGCATGCCCCGCCTATCGACCGATCGGCCACGCCCGGGGACTAGGCGTGGCCTCGGCACATATATGCGGGCTCCAAGCTCGAGCCCGCCCAGTGCTGCAGTTTGAGCTTTCTTAATAGAGACTCTTTTGGTTATCAAACGCGTTGTGGCCTACCTCTTTGGCAAGCAAGTTGTGTGCGCAGCACCACACTTCATATATACATATACAGTCACGTGAAAAAGTAAGTACACCCCATGTAAAGTTTTGACTTTTTCAACATATTTCAACATACAGCTATTTGATCTTCATTTCAACAATATTGATAGATAAAGGTGATATAATATAACAAATATCATTAAACATTCACATTTTGTAGTCCATTGCATTATTTAAATAAACATAAATGCAAATTTCGCATGTGGAAAAAGTAAGGACAGCATCGACCTGCCCAGCCGACCTGCCCAGCCGACCAGCTTTCAAATTACAATCGTTTTTTCAATTATCAAATTTCAATTCTTCATTTTTCACACAAACACAAAAAAACAAGTCCAAAATAAATGTCACAAACAAAATCTGCGTGTCCTGTTTTTATTGATTTCTGAATGTTAAACCATAAAGTTATGAAACAAAAAACCTTATGTAAATGTCCCTGCAATCTATATCTATAAAACACAGTTTGTGTGTGTGTGTGTGTGTGTGTGTGTGTGTGTGTGTGTGTGTGTGTGTGTGTGTGTGTGTGTGTGTGTGTGTGTGTGTGTAATGTTACCGATAGACTCCTATACGGAGAGGCTCACGTACTTTATATTTGGCATAGACATAGCCATTGAGCCTGGAACGAACATGGCCGAGACCATATTTGACGAGATCCATATTTTTATATTCATATTTACCTCAGCGCATTTCAGCGAAGTACCCGCTAATCTCAGCCGGTTCCAGAGCAGCTCGCTGATTCGCTCAGAGCGATCACGTGATGTTCCATCCCGTCACACATCACACGTTTTTTCACCTTTTATGCGATCGTGTTTTGTATCGATTTTGTGCGATATGAATTAAATGTCTTTGAAACAGCTGTGAAACGTCTTTCCACAACCCTTCCGTAACCGATTGGAGCAGTTTATTGCCGCACAAAACGAGATCCACGAAGCGAGTTGGTCGAGTCGTGCTGACCAAGATGGCGACACGTCGGCTTCACTTTTCACGGAGTACGAGCGTTCTATATATTTTCAATTCAGTGCGCCCGTGATTTGTGGCATAGACATGACCATTGGGCCTTCACGGTGTAATTTGTGCGAGGCTTTTGTCCGAGTGAGCTTGAGTCGAGAGGGCGAATGTACGGGTTGGGAATGTACGGGTCTCCCTTCCCCCGCCTGGCAACGCCGGTACTGGAGGACGTCACAGGATCGGTGTCTCCAAAATCCGCTTCGTGCTGTTGGGAATATGCAGGACTATGTCGCGATTGTTGTGCTGCTCTCCGACCATGAGAACTGCAACGTCATTGTTGACTGGCCCTCCCCTTCCCCCTCCCTTTTCCCCCTCCCCCTCCCTTTCCCCCTCCCCCCTTCCCCTCCCTTCCCCCTCCACCCTACCTTCCCCCTCCACCCTACCCCCTCCCTTTTCCTCCTCCCTTTTCCCCCTCCACCCTCCCCCTCCCCCCTGCCCCTCCCCCCTACCTCCCCCTCCCCCCTCCCCCCCTCTCCCACCCCCTCCCATCCCTCACCCTCCCCATCCCCCCCTCTTCTACAATCTCCCCCTCCCCCTCTTCTCCCCTCCCCCCCTCCCCCTCTTCTCCCCTCCCCCCCGTTCCCCTCCCATCCCTCACCCTCCCCATCCTCCCCTCTTTTCCCCCTCCCCCTTCCCCCCTCTTCTCCCCTCTCCCCCTCCCCCTCTTCTCAGAGACATCATGGGGAGGGTGAGAGATGAGAGAGATGGGGAGGGTGAGAGATGGGGTTTCAGGCTGGTGAAAAAGGTGAAACGTTGTAGCAACGTTGTGGCACGCAAAAATGTTAGCCGGGTACCTGCGGGTTGTAAGTTGAACCAAAACGGATTAAAACGGAACCTTTTGTCTCCAAACAAAACGGGGATTTCCCTCCTCGATTTACATTCACTAAACTGTGATACGGCGGCCATTGTTATTGTACAAACCAAAGAGCGTACATACCGTCCTGTACATTGCCATCGTTCCTTGACCTTGTCCCTCGGTTTGAGGGTTGGTTCACACCATGTCCGAATTTGTCGGACGGACGACGCCGTTTCAAGCAAATGTTGTTGAAATCCTCGGTCACTTCCAGGTGTGGAGCTCCATTGACATTGTCCTGCCATTCGTGGTTTTCTTGTTTAAGAGTAAGACCCTCCGGCCTTAGCATTTCTTTCACTTCAGACAAACCCATCACGAACGATGCTTCTTCTTCAAATCACAAATTAACAACAATGACTGGTACGCCTTCCAGCACCACATAAATAATGCTACCGTTGTCATGAAAACAATCACAATAAACACGCTTGTTTAACCATCGAACAATAAACAAACATTTACAAATTAGTTATTTCTATCAAACGTACATATGCGGTTAATACTTCCATTGGTAACCAAAACCCCTTTCATTACCATTGATTTGAATCGCAAACATTTATTAATATTTGTCCCATTGATGTGTGTCGTGTCTCCTGCCACCGTCTACACCGTCCCAATAGTGTCATGTATACAGTGCAAATATTCACCGTTGTATCCCTACACCCGTACACCGGGACCGGGTTGTATCCCTCCCTACGCCAGACCTCGGATGGCGCTGCTGTGAATCGGGCCTTGATCGGCAGAGTGAATAAACGCGTACGACAATTGATCGCAGTTTGTCGAGATACTTTACAAATAGTCGTGTGGCTGTTTCACAGTGAAACACCCACAAATCATCGTTTTTTTCCTGGGTGCTTTTCCATTCTCTATCATGGTTTAGAAAAGGAGAAAAAGCGATTGATTCTATTTTTCGGCTGATGTTCATCGCGAGAGAATGACGTCACGTCGTCACTGGGCACAATGGTGCGAAAAAGGGCGGAGCCTGGAAAAATGGCGGTCACGCGGTTTTGCGAGGATCTTGATCACTGACCTCCACAGTGATCACTACAGATCAGTGATCTCGATTCGAGTTCCCGCGGATTTTGGAGTTTATCCAACGAAGCATCATTTTCCCAGAAGGTGTCTGACGTGACCTGCTTGTGTATTCTACTTTATGACTTCAAGATGAAGTGATTATATTTTGGCATCAAAGGTGAGGTTTAAGTGTGGTGCTGCGCACACAACTTGCTTGCCAAAGAGGTAGGCCACAACGCGTTGTTAAACCAAAAGAGTTTATTGCGAAAGCTCGAAACTGCAGCATTGGGCGGGCTCGAACTTAGAGCCCGCATATAGGTGCCGAGGCCACGCCTAGTCCTCGGGCGTGGCCGCTCGGTCCAAGGGCGGGGCATGTGCCATTAGAGTCCCTTTATACAGAGAGGGAGGAAAGGGAGCAAAGAGAGAGGGAGGAAAAATATAAAAAGATGGAAATCAGTGAGATTCGTAAAAGATTGAGTATTACAGCAAATAAATAAATCTCTTCTGTATAAAGGGACTATGTGCCATCGGTCCCCGCCTGGGCGCTCGCGCCACCTGTGTCCGCCACAAGGTCACAGGTAAAAATGTGATAACTTGAGAACAGCTGAATGGATTTAAATCAAACTTGGTACAAGGATGTATAATGATGTGATAATGTCGGCGGAGACATATTGGTCGACGTCGTGACGTGTGACGTCGCGACGTCGACCTCTCCTTTCCATCTCGCTTGTTGTTTTAAAATCTTTGTTAATCACTACCTGCGTCGTTGCATTGAATGAATCCATGTAATCAAAAGGGTTACAGTCTTGTCCTTTGTAGGATTTACAGGGAACAACATATAGAAGGTATATTGAACACAACAATTGAAAATCATTGAACACAACAAAAAATCCTACTTTCTGACCCAGCTATGTTCCCTCTCCCCCTCAATCCTCCTCCTTGGTGATTTCAATATCCACATGGACTCCACTGACTCCACAATAACCACTGACTTCACTGATTTACTCACCTGCTTTAACCTCACTCAACATGTCAACTTTCCTACGCATATCCGTGGTCACATTTTGGACCTTGTCTGCTCCACTGGATTAATTTTGCACCATCTCTCTGGCTCCGACCTCATCCTCTCTGACCACACCCTCTCTGACCACTTAGCCATCACTATGACCATCAACATCCCAACACCAAGACATTATCGCACTATCAACTTCCGTAAGCTAAACGCTCTTTCACCTACCTCATTCTCATCCACCCTCTCTGAAAAAATGTCCACTTCTCCCTTCATTGACCTCCACACCCCTTCCGACCTCACTGACTACTACAAACCACACTCTCTCCTCCTGCCTTGACCAGCTTGCGCCTGTAAAAACCAAAACAGTTTCTTTCACCCATTCTGCTCCCTGGTTTACCCCTGAACCCCGCCTGATGAAAACTCGTGCTCGCCAACTTGAAAGACTCCGCAATAAAACAGGTCTCACAGTTCACTCCCCAAGCCTACAAGGACCACCTACAACACTACAAAGATGCCCTCTCCCACGTCCCGCTTCCGCCTACTACTCTCAAATTATCCACTCTGGCTCCGGAAACCCAAAAGCACTCTTCTCGACAATAATAATAATAATAATAATGCATTTATTTTATATAGCGCTTTTCAGGAAGCCCAAAGACGCTTTGACAGAGTGCAAAACATAACGCATAGCAAAACATAAAGACAATTGCAAAAAAAGAAGAATCAATAGGGAAATATTCAAAGCACAAAGGAGGGAGAAGGAGAGGAGATAGTCAGGGGTTAGATGCTGTGGGTTAAATGTTGAATGCAGTGTTGAACAGGTGGGTCTTGAGTGATGTTTTGAATGTGGTGAGTGAGGAGGAGTCTCTGATGGTGTGAGGTAGCGAGTTCCAGAGGGTGGGAGCAGCGATGGAGAAGGCCCTGTCCCCCCAGGATCTAAATTTGGTCCGGATGGGGGGGGTCAGGAGGTTTGGTACCAGCAGAGCGGAGGTTGCGGGTGGGAGTGTGTCTGGAGAGGAGGTCAGCCAGGTAGGATGGGGCCAGGTTATGGAGGGCTTTGTAGGTCAAGAGGAGGATTTTGTACTGGATTCTCTGGGAGATGGGGAGCCAGTGAAGCTTGTAAAGGACGGGGGTGATGTGGTCACGGGTCCGGGAATGGGTGAGTAGACGGGCAGCGGAGTTCTGAATGTATTGGAGTTTATTGGTGATTGTTGAGGGTGAACCATAAAGGAGGCTATTGCAGTAGTCCAGACGGGAAGTGATGAACAAACTCCTCCGCCCCCTGGACACCACCACCCAGTCATTCACAGTAGACAACTGCATCTCCTTCCTTTCTTTCTTCCAACACAAAATTGACAACATCTACAACAGCTTGACCACCACCGCACCCGCTCCCTCTCCAACCACCTGCCCCCCCTTATCCTGCCTTCCCCTGTCTCAATTCTCCCCGGTCTCCCCTACTGACCTCTCTGAACTCCTCATAGGAATGAAAACTGCCACCTGCACTCTTGACCCCATCCCCTCCAGCTTTGTCAAGGCCTCCCTCCCTGCTCTCTCTCCACTTATCATTGCAACAATAAACTCCTCCCTGTCTACAGGCATCGTCCCACCATCCCTCAAAATTGCTGCTGTTACCCCCATTCTAAAAAAACCTGGTCTAAACCCTGACACCCTGAATAACTTCAGACCCATCTCCAACCTACCCTTTCTGTCAAAAGTTTTGGAACGCGCTGTAGCCGCTCAACTCAAACATCACCTCTCTGCCAATAACCTGTATGAAACATTCCAATCTGGATTCCGCTCCAACCACAGTACTGAAACTGCTCTCCTCAAAATCACCAACGACCTTCTCCTCTCCTCTGACGCTGGCAACCTCAACATTCTCGTCCTCCTCGACCTCAGCACCACCTTTGACACCATCGATCACACCATCCTCCTCACCCGACTTGAATCCACCTTTAACGTTACCGGCACTGCCCTCTCTTGGATTAAATCATACCTCTCTGACAGATGCCAGTTCATCTCCATCAATAACTGCAAATCCCCCACTGCTCCCCTCCCCCAAGGTGTCCCCCAAGGTTCAGTTCTTGGCCCCCTCCTCTTCATCCTTTACCTGTCCCCCCTCTCGGTCACTTAATCCGCCGTCATGGTCTCCAATTCCACTGCTTCGCCGATGACATCCAGCTTTTCATCTCCACCAAGTCCGTCTCCACTGACACCCACTCTATCCTGACAAACTGCATTTCTGAAATAAAATCCTGGCTTCAAATCAACTTCCTCAAACTTAACTGTGATAAATCTGAAATAATCATCATTGGCCCAAAAACGCTCACAAAATCCACCCATAACTTTGCCCTTAACATCGACGGTTTCCCAGTATCCACCTCCCCTCTCATCCGGAATCTTGGCGTCATCTTTGACCAAACCCTCTCCTTCGACAAATACACTAAACAGATCACAAAGACAGCCTTCTTTCACCTGAAAAACATCGCCCGTCTCCGCTCATCCCTCTCCTCCACGGCTGCAGAAACCCTCATCCACGCCTTCATCACCTCCCGTCTGGACTACTGCAACAGCCTCCTCTATGGTTCACCCTCAATAATCACCAATAAACTCCAATACATTCAGAACTCCGCTGCCCGTCTACTCACCCATTCCCGGACCCGTGACCACATCACCCCCGTCCTTTACAAGCTTCACTGGCTCCCCATCTCCCAGAGAATCCAGTACAAAATCCTCCTCTTGACCTACAAAGCCCTCCATAACCTGGCCCCATCCTACCTGGCTGACCTCCTCTCCAGACACACTCCCACCCGCAACCTCCGCTCTGCTGGTAACCAACCTCCTGACCCCCCCCCCCCCCCCCCCCCATCCGGACCAAATTCAGATTCTGGGGGGACAGGGCCTTCTCCATCGCTGCTCCCACCCTCTGGAACTCACTACCTCACACCATCAGAGACTCCTCCTCACTCACCACATTCAAAACATCACTCAAGACCCACCTGTTCAGCACTGCATTCAACATTCAACCCACAGCATTTAACCCCTGACTATCACTTCTCCTTCTCCCTCCTTTTGCTTTAAATATTTCCCTATTGATTCTTGTCTTTTTGCAATTGTTGTTTTCATGTTTTGTTATGCATTATGTTTTGCACTCTGTCAAAGCGCCTTTGGGCTTCATGAAAAGCGCTATACAAAATATATGAATTATTATTATTATTCAATACATTTCATCCACAAGTGATGATAAACCTCTAAAAAGGTGGATGGCTTTTTCACGGCCCTCGAATCCATGGGGTTCGATTTGCTTATTCACCCGAATTATTCATATTCCAGAGGAACACTGGGAGCATCATGGTAATTGTCTTGAACTTGGAAACGTATTCGGACAGATTTTAATTTGAATAAACCTCTTATATTATTAAATTTCTGAGAAGTGTTGAATTTGACAGTTTTCGAATTTTAAACAACATTTCTAATTGCAATGAATATTCATGATTATGCAAATTAGTTAATTAACATAATTTAGGGGGGATGCACTGTGGGCTGCACTGGCTCCCAGACTAATAGGAAGTGCACGTATGGAATTGGAGCTTCATTGATGATTTGTCACACAAATTGAAAGGAAACGGTGTGATTAATTACAATAGTCAGGTTCACGGTGTATTCTTGTTCAAAATTGATGGAGATTAGCAAACCAGTGCGTTTTTGAGAAGCTTATGGCATCAGGAATCTGAAAATCAATGTTTACATTTGCGCAGATGCCTGCCTAGCCGCCATTTTGGATTTTCAAAATGGCCGCCATAAAATAAGAATTTCCGAATATCTCAGCTCTTCAATGACATAGAAACTTCATTCTAAATGCTAATCCTATGTTTCCAGGCCCAAGGAATCCAAAGATTGGATTCCTTGGCACCGCGGCACCGCGGCCGATTGTCAAATTAGTGATTATGAACACCAAAAACCAAGAAAAGAAGAAGTTTGTGAAATTATGTTTGTATTTGTTTGTATTACAAGGTGCAAGTCCGTTTATTCCGCAGCTCGTAACGCTCCCACGCTAGTTGGCGGATCTCCAACTTACAAAATAGCAGCATCTTCCTTTGTCACCGTCCTATTTCCTCTTACATTATGTATCTCCACAACATCCGGAAATTCAATAACATTGAAAAGAACACAACGATTGGCGTGCCGGAAACACCATATTAAAAACGTGTCAATCCTACCCATGCAGGCTAATAGAAGTGCTGTTCTGAAGATGTGTATATATATATTGTTACAGACCGCGGATAAGGATGTTGGTTTGCCGAGCGGATGGCACCGCGGCCGAACAGTTACCCCGACTAACCCGATTCCCGAACGTTGGCCGGATCGCGCCACAGATATTCAATATGGAAAAGACAAAAGCGACACGGATGTGAAGAAGAAGAAGAAGAAGAAGAAAACAAAAAGGTTGGAAATACTACTAAATTTATTCTTACTATTTACACGCTCAAAGTAACCAAGGAAGAAGGAAAGATAAGAAAATAATTTACAGAAGATATTAGAGACACAGTGCAACGCTAGCTTATACGAGCTTAATTAATACCCAGGGACAAGACACACAGAAACAACTCACGTACACAAAAGGATGGAAAGGCAGGAGGTGGATGGCTGGAGGGAGAGGAAGGTCCAACGGGTACTGCAGCACGATCGGCGCGTTTTTCAGCCGCCGTTCCTTCGCGGCCCTGCTCAAAACTGCCGTCCAGGCCCCAAGCTGCTGTTGTTGCTGCTGTGTGGCTGCTGCTGCTGCGGCTGTGTGGACGTCGCGTGCTCTTTTCAGGACTCGTCTCTCTCGTCTTGTCAAAGCTCATCTGCTTCTGTAAAAGCTCATCTGGTCCAACCACTTCTGTAAAAGCTCATCTGGTCCAACCACTTCTGTAAAGGCTCATCTGGTCCAACCACTCAACTCAACGACGTCTCCCTTTCTTCTTGCACGCGCGCTTTTATAGCGCCTCAGGCGATCAAGCCGCCGGCCTTCAGGACACGCCCATCGGTCAGCTCGCCTCGGCCCTAATTGGTCGGCACGTCCCTCTGGCTCCGGCCTTGATGACGATGGGCGGGCACGCCCTTCTTCCCCGAGCTGAGCACATGCTTAATGGTGGCTTTGGGGTGAAATCAGCAACCCACTGCTGTAACAAACCTGGCAAACTGCCCAGTGCGGTTGGCAATGGAGACTTGGAGGGGATGTAGCTGGAAATGGAGATTTTGGGAATGGGAATGAAAGGGGATCTATCTGGTTTCACTTGGTGCAATGGAGTGTCATCTTAATGGAAGACAAGGCCTTACCCTAATACACATAATAAAGATATAACTATCAACAAGGGGGAAATCTATGATTGGCTGATGTGATTGTTTATGACCTAATTATGGGACGCCCTTTGACCTTTATACATAACTGGAGTAAGGAGGGTCCAGAATAAAGCAATAATAATAAAAAAAACACAATAATAAAAAAACACAATCCTCATATCCATAACACTGCACCCTCCTCCTCTTAGGCACGTCCCGGGCCTATAACTTTAACTTAGTGTGACACGTCGGTGTAGTTCCCTCTACTTTTAACCTGACCCTGAGTGCGACAGTTTTAAAACATAAATAAATATGTCCCGCTGCTCCATTGCACCCTGCCTAACAGACTCACGCCCACAGCTAACCGAATTGCGGAATGGTCTTCAAACTATACATTGACGGTGGGGGCGCATTATTTACAATGGCTCTACTTTATTTACAAAACGCAACCCAGGACCTGTGATTGTTCTTTTGGGGGGGAGAGACAGTCTGCTCTGCATCGATGCACCATGAAGCACCCAAAACGCACCAACACACCCTCAAGCACCAATCGGTGGACAGTCATCACTGTCATCAATAAAAATAAACCAACAACCCCTAACCCTGCTGGTGGTCTCTTGCTCTTCGGCTCCCTCTGCTGGCTATTTGCTTTCTTCCAGTTGTTGTCTTTCTTTTATTTTTCTTACTGGCGGCCTATTTGAACATAAAAGGAAATGCACCCAACGTGTCCATTGTTATTTATTTATGGCCCACAGGGCCGACTAGTGTGGTTCACCTGTGGGGCATCGGTGCCCTGTGATCAAGGTCCGCCAGCAAGATTTCGGGCCTTCATGGCCGGTTCCAGCAGAGGTGCCATGCCCCAACCCATGGGGTCCATAAGTGGTGCTCGGCCACAGACATGTGGTCCATAATGTGGTGCATCGATGCAGACAGCTGGTTCTGGGGGTTCCGGGCGCACAATGGCGGACTCACGCACGCTCCCCTCGGCGCCCAGTGGCACACAGGTCCTCATGTGGGAGACAAAAGGGGGGAAAGACAGATGAGCGAGGGGTAAGGTCACAAGGGTACACATCAATAAGGCAATGCAAGGTGAAGTGCGTACGGAGAGCGAAGTGAGAAAGCTCGTCCCTACCATACGTCACCCCCCCTGTCACTGACACTACCCTTGCCCTTACCCCATATTTACAACAATCTACACATTTACAAATCCGTCGCTACCGTCACATCTTCCCCCTATACCAAATTCGTCTTCACTCCCTCTACTTCAAAATTTGCCATCACCCAATTCATCATCAATCCTCATAAGGAGGGAGAGATGGAACAACAAGCACAATGTCACACCCACATCATGATGCGTCTCACATTCCAAACATCTGCACAATAAAAATAATAAAACATGGCATGGTGTGGAGGTACGTCATCCCAGGTGAGTGGATGTAGATGGTGCGAGGAGACTTCAATCCTAACTACCTTCTAAATGACTTTAACACACTTTACACTACCCGGGGTCTTTCCCTGCCAATCCATTGGCCAACTTACACTATGGGTTCTAAAAACCAATTCCCATTGACCAAACTGTGGTGCTTCTCAATTTGGGGTCTCACTCCCCCGATGCAACTCCCTGTGCCCTTGCACAATTTCCGGGGTGGGTCGTGCAGCTCTCCCAGCAGGTCTACCCACCTGCACACCTCCACCACTGTAGTTGTCACCCGAGCTTACCTAGCTCCTCACCCTAACCTATCTAACTGGGGAAGGCCCCTCCTGGCTCTGTCACCCCTCGGTGCCCTCTGGCACTGGGCTATCCTGGTCCGTCCTCCGGATCCTCGGGCCCCATCCACAACAACTACCGGCTCCCAGAGCCCACCTGCGGCCTCACCTGGCCGACATCCTCACAGTGGTGGAGTGCCCAAACCAACTACACACACTAACAGGCTACATGCCCAGCCATTTCCACAACACTAATGCACCCATCCAAATACCATTCTTTCACCCGCACCACAGATGCCAATATCCAACCACAATTTACCTGTACCCTCTACCTAACACACTACCCTCCCCGGGTATTTGTGATGGGGGTCCATCCTTCCCCCATTCACACCTTCGCACCATCCACTCCACTCTATAGTTTCCACCATACTCACTCCACGACCATCCATTCCAATACTCCATATATTCCACACTCCATGTATTCCACACTCCATGTATTTCACACAACCATTCTCCATTCACCTGTAGTTGCACACCTGTGCAATCTCACCTGGTGCCACCTGCACCCTCCTTGGTCCCTGGACCATTTGGTCAACACAACGCACAATCACCTTCTCTCACTCATACACTGCTCCACACACCTGTTCAGTTGCACACCTGTGCAATCACACCTGTTCCTCACACACTTTTCACAATACACTTCTGAATACACCTCCAACACTCACACGGCATCATCTAAACTACCTGTTGCCCTGCTAACTTAGTGCTCCCCGTCTTCCCTTTAAACAAAGCACATACCACGTCATTATCATCCAAACTAATCTACCTGCGTCCCCACTACAGGTATCATTGTCACTACCTAACCTTAACGTTACCTAAGGTCATCTCTAGGTCCCTACACATTATCCAAACCCTCCCGGGCTAGTTTTCACTGCCAACCCCTTAACCTAGTGCTCCTTTGCCCCCGCATGTGAGAGATGGCAGAGTTGCCATCCCCCCACATCGGGTATCTCCCACTACCAATTTTGCACACCAAATTTCAACCAATCAAAAATTTCCAATTACTGCCAATTCTATTCACTTTTCTAAATTTCCGATCAAAAACACTATCAGTATCATCATCATCACAGTCCGCTTTATCTGAGCCTCGGTGCGTCGTCACATCATTAAAACTAGGCTTCGCAAAGCCGAGCAATGAATTCGGGTCGTTTGGTCGCCTGCAGGTTGAATCCGTCCAGCTTTCGGTTCAAGGGAGGTGGTTTGGTCGGGCCGAGATTCCACGCACCATCTCGGCGCGGCACCTTACGGTCCCAGGCCCGATGGCTCAATCTCCCCCTCGCCCTTGAACCGGACCGGTCGCCTCGCCCGACAAGGCCCGGACTCGACCGTGCGGGGCGGGGCCAAGCCCGAATCGGCAACGACGCTTCGAAGAGAAGCGACGCAGCATCGATCCGCGCCGGGCCTGGCATCCAACAAAGCGCACCGCGCCCCGAGTGCTCGCATCGGCTATCCGTCGCCCTAAACGCTAACCCGTCCAACGTCGATGCTTTACTCGCATGCCCACACGCACACGCGACCCTTTTGACACTCACAAAACCCGGCGTTCCAACGCCGTCCGTACATTCCACCAACGCACTCCCTGCTACACACCACACCTCTCGCGCACACTCGCCGTTCGCACACTCCCTTAACACACCTCGCGCACCGTCTTGCGCACTCTCCCTCGGTACGTACTACGTACCACTCACCATGGGCGTGCACTCTTGCATCCACCCACTAACGCGCTCAGATGGGCTCTCCCACACTCGCGCTACCACCAACTCAGGTGTGCTTCCTCGCACACGTTCCACCACCACCTTACTCTCCGTGTCACACTCACCCTCGCACGTACACTCCGTATTGCTCTCACTCCCTGTGTCACACTCCGTACACCCCGACGTGCATTCTCGCTCGCACTCGGTATCACACTCGCGCTTCGTAACACGCTCACCCCTTGACGCACACTTTTTTTTCACACGCATGCTATTTCCACTCACACCGGACCCTTCACCAACGCCCGGGTGCCATATTGACCCCAATCGCGCGACTATTCTCTTCACGCCAAACCCCCTTTTACAAAATCTCCCGGCACCACATGCAGCCCGTCTCACCTTCGGGGTTCTTCTTCCTCCCTGCACCAACACCTGCAAATCTTTATAAGGATTAAGCACAGCATCGTGATGTGAGCACGGACTTTGAGCATAATCCATTTCTCCCTGCAATTCCCAGGCTACCTCCGTCGTCGCTTCAATTTTAATTATACCCACTACTGCTTTTTCTTTACTCACCTCAACGACCGCTGGCTTTAATAAAATCCCCTCTACCTCAGCGGTCGCCGGCTGCCCCAAACCCAGTGTCGCGATTTCTACACCCGTCATTGTACCCGCACTTTTCTCAACTTCGTTCAACCAGTGCTCCTCGACCCGCGTTACCTTCTCGTGCACCCTTGGGACCTTTTCGCCCACCCCGCGGTCAATGTCTTCCCATATTCTTTCCATCATGGCGTTTATTTGCTCCTGAAATCCAACTGGGTTGTACCTTGCTTCGTGCCTTGTTTTTTCCGCGTCTAGCCCCTGGGTAGCCATCATTGCATCAAATCCCTTACTGTCACCGCTCAGAGCGGCACTGAAATGCATCATCAAAACGCCCCAGTCCATTGGCACTGCGGGTCCGGCTATCGCCGTCACGTACGGGAGGCCGCCATTTTGCGCGCCCGTAACCTCGTGCGCGAGAGCGCCATTTTGCACGCCTGAAACCTCCTCAACCACCTCCTCATTGCCCTCCTCCATTTCTTCCCTCTGATCCTGGGTTACCCCTAACCCCTCCTCTAGTTCCCCCACCGGCATCCGATCGCCTTGACTAGCCATGGCGCGATTTCAAAATTCGGGTTTTTCTTTAAAACAAATTTCAGTAGCTTGTAATTTTGAGCGCGTTAAGCGCGCTTCGGGTCCGATCCCACTCCTGACACCAATTGTTACGGACCGCGGATAAGGATGTTGGTTTGCCGAGCGGATGGCACCGCGGCCGAACAGTTACCCCGACTAACCCGATTCCCGAACGTTGGCCGGATCGCGCCACAGATATTCAATATGGAAAAGACAAAAGCGACACGGATGTGAAGAAGAAGAAGAAGAAGAAAACAAAAAGGTTGGAAATACTACTAAATTTATTCTTACTATTTACACGCTCAAAGTAACCAAGGAAGAAGGAAAGATAAGAAAATAATTTACTGAAGATATTAGAGACACAGTGCAACGCTAGCTTATACGAGCTTAATTAATACCCAGGGACAAGACACACAGAACAAACTCACGTACACAAAAGGAAGGAAAGGCAGGAGGTGGATGGCTGGAGGGAGAGGAAGGTCCAACGGGTACTGCAGCACGATCGGCGCGTTTTTCAGCCGCCGTTCCTTTGCGGCCCTGCTCAAAACTGCCATCCAGGCCCCAAGCTGCTGTTGTTGCTGCTGTGTGGCTGCTGCTGCTGCGGCTGTGTGGACGTCGCGTGCTCTTTTCAGGACTCGTCTCTCTCGTCTTGTCAAAGCTCATCTGCTTCTGTAAAAGCTCATCTGGTCCAACCACTTCTGTAAAAGCTCATCTGGTCCAACCACTTCTGTAAAAGCTCATCTGGTCCAACCACTCAACTCAACGTCTCCCTTTCTTCTTGCGCGCGCGCTTTTATAGCGCCTCAGGCGATCAAGCCGCCGGCCTTCAGGACACGCCCATCGGTCAGCTCGCCTCGGCCCTGATTGGTCGGCACGGCCCTCTGGCTCCGCCCTTGATGACGATGGGCGGGCACGCCCTTCTTCCCCGAGCTGAGCACATGCTTAATGGCGGCTTTGGGGCGAAATCAGCAACCCACCGCTGTAACAAACCTGGCAAACTGCCCAGTGCGGTTGGCAATGGAGACTTGTCTTGTCACTGAACTACTTTCTCAAACCTTTGTGAAATCGTACCAAACTTCTGGTATGCACATATCTCTCCCGTCGGTATGTCCTAAGGGTATTCTTTTTGAAAAAAATTCCAATTTTTTTTTTTTTTTTGGGGAATGTTTTCGGGGAAAAAAAATAATTCAACTTCAATTGTTTATAAAATGTGATATCACGTATATTACAAATACATTTGTGCAAAATAATTGTTTGAATTATGATTGGTTTAACCCACGACAAAAGGCAACTTGGGTACAGTCATTTATCTATATATCGACACATCTGGGCAGTGTCTGTGTTCTCACTTAACGACTCCCTCAAACTTTTGTTTCCGTGGTTGTGAAGTGTTTTTAATAACGTTGTGGTTTTGAATCACGTGGTGGTGAGGTGTTTTGAATTACATGGTGGTGAGGTGTTTTGAATTAGTTGGTGGTGAGGTGTTTTTAATTTTGTGGCTGTGAGGTGTTTTTATTACGTGTTTTATGGCTGTGAGGTGTTTTCAATTTCGTGGCTGTGAGGTGTTTTTATTACGTGTTTTATGGCTGTGAGGTGTTTTCAATTTCGTGGTGGTGAGGCGTTTTTATTACGTGTTTTATGGCTGTGAGGTGTTTTGAATTACTTGGTGGTGAGGTGTTTTGAATTACTTGGTGGTGAGGTGTTTTAAATTATGTGGTGGTGAGGTGTTTTGAATTACGTGGTGGTGAGGTGTTTTGAATTACGTGGTGGTGAGGTGTTTTGAATTACGTGGTGGTGAGGTCACGGAGGGTAGAAATGGAATGGACTGACGGTGTAAATAGTGAGGCAAAAATTGGACAAATGAATGAATGAACAGGAAGAGATGAGGGAATGAAACAGTAACCTGCAAGTTAGGTTAGGTAGGGTTAATGGGGTTAGATAAGATCACGGGTAGTAATGGGGTGGGTAGCATGATGTGCTTGCTTAATTCTCTGGATGGAAAAGTGCAATTGAACCGTCTCAGGAGGAGGTTCCACAAGCAGGAGAACAAAGTAACAAAAGACTGGATTTTGGCAAGAGATTTCCTGAAGAATCCATGGATCTAAGATGTAAGAGCTAGGGAAGGTAGGAAGGTTAAGAGAACAGATGGAGCTAGACCAGAGGAAAGGCAATACAACTCGAGAGGTCACTGACCCTGGAGAGAGTAACAGGCCTTGGACTTCAGGCTTGTCAGAAGAGATGCCAATACTTTTGAGAGAGTTAGGTTCAATATAATCCAGGTGAGAATGATGTGATGCTGTGATGTCATCCCATCGGAAAAAGAAGTACTCCATTGAGCTGCAGAGCTCAAGGAAAGATTTGGAACGGTAAAGGATGCCCAGTCTCTGGCTCGTTTTGGAGGCCAGCCTTCCTAAATGATTGGTCCAGGAGAAGCCATTGCTGATGATGAGGCCTAAAGGTTAAACAAACTGAACCTCTTCCAGTGCTCCATCATAGAAATATGTGGGTGGGTTCATTTATTGATCCTCCCATTGGGAGAGGACAGGGTTCCATTGTCAGCAAAGACAGAAGTCCAGGTAAGAAAGTGTGCTTGGTAATCAGAGCACATGCCTGAGATATATCAAGGGATTCGGTCCTGATCTCTTGTTTTACATTTAGGGCCTTCAACCTGCACTCCTGGGAGCAGAGCAGCACAGCATGTCCAGAGTTGTGTGACTGTAATGGTAATGCAGACGCGATAGTCAAAGATCAGGCTGTTTGAAAAGAGAAAAAGATGATGTCATCGGTAATGTTGGGTTCCCTGACTTTATTTATAATTGGAAGCAAGTTTGCTGGTCTGTAGTTGGGAGTATCAGTTTATGGGGTGGGTTTTATCGGAGCGGTGTTTCCCGACTTCCAGGGATGTGGCCAAGGGCGACAGACAGGCTGAAGAGTGCAGACAGTTGAGCAGCAGTGCAGGATTTGAGTACTTGGGCACTGATTCCATTTGGGCAGATTGCTGAAGAATGGTCGAGGGTGAACAAAACTTTCTAAACCTCCTCAAATGTAAAGGATGCAAACTCCAATAAGCAGTGAGCTTACGGGGGTGTCATGAGGACAGACTGACAATCTGGCTTGTGTTGGGCAGGGTCTGCGATGATGCACTTCAAGGTGAGGTTGGGATGGAGGGCGAGCATACATCTGAAACGGAATTGAATATGTGCCACCATTATTTGGAGGGAAGAGATTGGTGACAGAGTTCAGGCTTGAGATTACCCAAGTTTTGTTTTGGGGCTTGCCTAAGGATGAACACACTTTTTGATCCTTCCAGGGTGACATAATTAATTGTCCTCGGTCAGATTAGTCTTCCATGTGAAGAAAGTCAGTTGCTTGACCGCAGTATTCCATCGCTGGTTTGAGTTGAGATTTGTAGACGTCAGAAGCTGATGGAAGTTGAAGTATTTGCAAACATTGAAGAGAAAAACGAAGTTTCTTGGACACAAATTTGGCGGTATTGAGGATGTGAACATATTAATAGAGGAGGACTGCTGAAGTTGAGATTGCAAGGGGAAGAGGATGTGTGGCTGTGCTGATATTTCTGGCTATAACGAGGATTTATCTTGAACTAATTGTAGGGGACAATGTGTCGGAGCCCCATATTTGAGGGTGACATTGAGATCACGATTGATGGAGGCAACAGAATCAGTTGGTGAACGTTAAAGATCACACGGTGTCCTTGGTGAGGAGTTGTTGAGCAATTACCGGCACCCTGAACAAGTTACAAATTCCTACCCTAACTACTACTGGGAGAAGGAAGACAAAAACAATTGGGACAATAATCGAGTCTTGTGTAAGAGCTAACATTAAAGTCAAAAAAAACAAACGGACACATAAGACATAATAAAGGGAGCGGGAGACAATATGGGGAGAGATGTGGAAGCATACAGGTACAACATTTGAGAGCAGGGACATCGGGAGATCTGTGGGAGGGGGAGGGCTTGGGGGGAGGAGGCGTGGGAAGGGGGGTGTGGGGGGAGAGGTGGGAGAGGTATAAAACACATGGACACTGCTAGGACTTCCAAGAAAGAAGTCGGAATTTCAGAAAAGTGGATCTGGGGTGAATTAACGGTGGTAGAAAAGATCAAGGTTTTGGATGGGGGATGGTGGTGAACAGCTGTTTTAAAGACCTGGAGGGAGGAGTGGGATTAAAGAGAATGAGGGAGTTTGTTCCAGAGGCGGGAGAAAAGAGGAATGAAAGAGTGAAGGTGAATAGAGAGTCTTGATTTTGGCAGTTTACCCATAAGAGGGTTGCTGGCAGATCTTGTGCGACCTGTAGGAATATTTGGGGGACAGAGCACAGACAGAGCTGGGGGAGCAAGGCCGGAGAGGAGTCGGTAGAAGACAGAAAGACCACCAACCTTCCTGCGGTGAGAGAGTGATTGGCCCTCGGAGTTAGCTTCATCGCGGGAGATTCCAATGATTCTGAAAGCTTTGGTTTCAACAGCGTGAACAAGAGCTAGGTGAACCATCTTTGTTATCTTGAAGCCATCTGCTAAACCTTAAGGCTACACTCTCCAACCGATCCTCTTCTTCAAGGTCCTGGTAGCAACTTGTTAAATCCTTTTCTGGTTTCTACTCCCTCTCAATTCCTGTCATCACCTCTAATAACTAACAGCCAATTCCCCTCGAGATGAGGCTGAATGAACTCAGCATTTCCACCTGAAGCTGGTGTACCCAATGCTTCCTATATGTCCATAGTTTATCTCCTCAATACAATGATAGTCCATGGGCTGGATAGACCCACCGTGCACCCCCCCCCCCCCCCCCCCCCCCAGATTCCTCACCCACTGGTATATTTTTGTCCATTCGGGTCTCCTTGATGAAAAAAAAGATGTTAACAAGGAAAATGTAGGGATGGACTTTATGTTATCACCCTATTTTCATAGGTTCCCCCTAGACGACATTTTGCGATTTTTGAATATTTAATTTAAGGGGGTATGGTTACTATTTTGGCTAGTATGTCAGTATCAACAATCTGATCATTACAATTTATATATCATTTAAAAGGTAATTGAATTACCTCTCCAATGGTGTATTAATATTTCAGCTACCACCACTACTCATACATCTACAACCGTTCGAAGTCAATATATATCGACAAGTCTCATAAAACATCGAAAATATCCCCTCGTATACCAAAACATATTTTTAAATACATTTTTTAACAGGTACACGCTATTAATGAGTATTTATAAGATGGAAACACATACAAGAAGATAATCAAAGCATATTTTGACTTTCAGATTATTTTAAGCCTCAGGAAAATGTGAAAAACCAAGATGGCCGCCAAATCGTCATACGAAAAGCTGTAAATTCTCATATTTTCCCTCTCAGATGAGATACATACATGAATGAAAGTTCCTTTTGTATGTTTTCAGACCCAAGGAATCCATTTCCACCAATGTGTTTAGAAAATAAGTACAACTTATCAAGATGGCAGCCATGTCCATTGTCCAATTGAAAATTGCTAAACATTGGTGATAATTGATAATAATAACATGCAGTACTAAAATAACAAATACAAAACTATGTTTCGTAACCTTTCGTAACCATGATTAATACCAAATATGATCAAAATCCATTCACAATGTTCACATTTGCAGACTGCAGAGCGGTCGCAAGGAAATCTCTCGGACGCCGCATAACCCTAAACCACGGTGTTCCCGACTTTCGTCCGGGGGGATACAATATTTAATCACCCACGGACATCAAAACAAAATACAAAGTGAGTGAGTGAGTGATATGGAAGTTTTACAACCCTGTCGACACCTTAATGGATCATATTATGGTTAAAAACATGTCGACTGTGCACAATAACAACTAAAAATTGGTAAAACCAAGGCAGGTCAACTACCGAACGGCAAATAACAAAATACAAAGACTTATTTCATTGTGGTAATACTGAATTAAATGACCAGGTAATTAATGTGGACAGTAACATGGTAAATCACATCTGCAGAAACATAATATACATAATTATATTGTGAAAGTATTCCTAATTGATTAACAATGTTTTTGCAATATCAAAGAGCAAACTCTTTCATGAAGCAGCTGGCTAAGTGCCATCATCATCATCATCACTGTCATCATCGTCTTGCGAGAAGTCGTCGACTCCTTCATCTTCATCCTCATCGGAGGCACCCGAATCATCTGAGTCCTCGGTGTCGGTATCACTATCTACATCCGCACGGTCGACTGGTAGTGCGTCTCCTTCAAACCACACCGGTTCAAGCTTGTCACCTTTTCCAACTTTCCAACCATTACCGTCTGCAGGACTTGGGACATCAGGTTGTGGTGGATGGCCACCTGGTAGTTTACTCACCTAATATGCTGATGCAGTACTGTTACGCAAGGGGGAAGCTGGCTGAGGTCAATATTCCGACCGAGATTAACTGCTCCATCAGGACTGCCACATTTCTCCTTAAGCATTGCGTAGCGTAAGTTGTCTACCTTCTTATACCGGGGTTTCCCGTAGATAGCACACGTGAATGCCTCCAATTCAGTGTACACAGCTTCAGGAACAGTCCATTCGTCTCCAAGGCTCGCTAATACAGACTGGAATGCTGGCATCTTTTGGAGCACTTTAATTGGCCGTATTTTCCCAATGCCCTTGAAGGCACTAGTGGTATCACAGTGCGTAAATGCATGTAAGGTCATCACGGCAGTGCAGAACTGTTGACCATAGCCATGTGCAAGATCTGTGACATTTATGAGCCGCTTTTTATTTCCAGAGCCTGTGTCGAATAACGGTGTTACATCTAGGGTCGGAGCGTGATGAAGAGCAATGAAGAACACATCGCCATCTGGACTTCGGATACGTACAACCTGGTATCCTCTCTCTTGTGCAAAGAGACAGTATATGATGACTCGCGTGTCTGTGTCCTCTTGTGTTGAATACAGGGAAGTAATTTCAGTTCTTTTCATTGTGTTTCCATCATCTGAGCTCAACATGTAGGCATGTCCTTCAACTACGACAACCATCTTATGCTGGAGCAGTTTTGAAGCGAATTCGTTCTCACTCCAAACATCACTCAGAACTTGGCTCAGTTGTATTTTGTTGTGATCATTCATTAAGAAGAGCTTCCAATTGATGGGTTTCTTTGTCAGTGGTCCACGGATAATCAACTTGTCTCCACATCCTCGTCTTTCACGTTCCATCCCCTTCACCGATTGAGCTTTGTACATGTCTGTGCTGAATACAATGTCGTTCTGCTTGGGCATAGCATCATATATTCTGTAAGCGATTTGTTGGAAATTGCCTGGGATGTCCTGCAAAGTGTGAAATAAGGCATTGCCATCTTGAATAATTAGGGTATCAGCTCTTGGTAGTGGAACATCTTCTGTATCCTTCAGGAGATATTGCAGACCCTTTACTTTGTCTTGGCCAGGAATCCATCTGCGGTACCCATGCTGTATGGAACTGGAGTGATAGGGTATCTCATCAAATTTTCAACATCTATAGCACCAGTGGGTTCTGCTCGGACCAACAGCTGTAATGCAACACTGCTGTGCTGCTTATATGCAAGGACCTTATTCTGAGTTGTCTTCAGTTTCACAGATTTGCTCATCGACTCGAGTGTTTTTAGTCTCATCTTCTTCACCTGCTCAAAGAAGTGATCTTTCTTTTCAAGGCGATCAACTATGAACTGCTCCTTGGCTTTTTTACCAAGTTCCTCAGCCATCAGAACGTCTTTTTCGATCGCCGGCGGAGCGGGAGCACCCGAAGATATGCAGTAGAGCTTAGTGTCGTCTGGGACATCGAAGGGGTTTAGAAAGCCGTTGATCGCATCAATGGTTTTTTGTACCATTCTTTCGCTCTTTTGAACTTGCGCTGGTCTGAGATCTTTATGTTTGCATCCACCAGGTGACTCTGATTGCATGTCAGCCATCGCAAAGGTCACGTCCACAAACTGAGCGCGCTCCTGCAGCCTGCAAATGTGAACATGGTGAATGGATTTTGATCATATTTGGTATTAATCATTGTTACGAAAGGTTACGAAACATAGTTTTGTATTTGTTATTTTAGTACTGCATATTATTATTATCAATTATCACCAATGTTTAGCAATTTTCAATTGGACACGGCTGCCATCTTGATAAGTTGTACTTATTTTCTAAACACATTGGTGGAAATGGATTCCTTGGGTCTGAAAACATACAAAAGGAACTTTCGTTCATGTATATATCTCATCTGAGAGGGAAAATATGAGAATTTACAGCTTTTCGTATGACGATTTGGCGGCCATCTTGGTTTTTCACATTTTCCTGAGGCTTATAATAATCTGAAAGTCAAAATATGTTTTGATTATCTTCTTGTATGTGTTTCCATCTTATAAATACTCATTAGTAGCATGTACTTGTTTAAAATATATATTTAAAAACATGTTTTGGTATACGAGGGGATATTTTCGATGTTTTATGAGACTTGTCGATATATATTCACTTCGAACGGTTGTAGATGTATGAGTAGTGGTGGTAGCTGAAATATTAATACACCATTGGAGAGGTAATTCAATTACCTTTTAAATGATATATAAATTGTAATGATCAGATTGTTATACTGACATACTAGCCAAAAAAGTAACCATACCCCCTTAAATTAAATATTCAAAAATCGCAAGATGTCGTCTAGGGGGAACCTATGAAAATAGGGTGATAATAGGTCTTCTCTACAATAAACAAACTCCTCAGCCCCCTGAACACCACCACCCAGTCATTCACAGTAGACAACTGCATCTCCTTCCTTTCATTCTTCCAACGCAAAATTGAAAACATCTACAACAGCTTGACCACCGCCGCACCCGCTCCCCCTCAAACCACCTGCCCCCCCTTATCCTGCCATCCCCTGTCTCAATTCTCCCCAATCTCCCCTACTGACCTCTCTGAACTCCTCATAGGAATGAAAACTGCCACCTGCACTCTTGACCCCATCCCCTCCAGCTTTGTCAAGGCCTCCCTTCCTGCTCTCTCTCCACTTATCATTGCAACAATAAACTCCTCCCTGTCTACAGGCATCGTCCCACCATCCCTCAAAATTGCTGCTGTTACCCCCATTCTGAAAAAACCTGGACTAAACCCTGACACCCTAAACAACTTCAGATCCATCTCCAACCTACCCTTTCTGTCGAAAGTTTTGGAACGCGCTGTAGCCGCTCAACTCAAACATCACCTCTCTGCCAATAACCTGTATGAAACATTCCAATCCGGATTCCGCTCCAACCACAGTACTGAAACTGCTCTCCTCAAAATCACCAACGACCTTCTCCTCTCCTCTGACGCTGGCAACCTCAACATTCTCATCCTCCTCGACCTCAGCACCACCTTTGACACCATCGATCACACCATCCTCCTCACCCGACTTGAATCCACCTTTAACGTTACCGGCACTGCCCTCTCTTGGATTAAATCATACCTCTCTGACAGACGCCAGTTCATCTCCATCAATAACTGCAAATCCCCCACTGCTCCCCTCCCCCAAGGTGTCCCCCAAGGTTCAGTTCTTGGCCCCCTCCTCTTCATCCTTTACCTGTCCCCCCTCGGTCACTTAATCCGCCGTCATGGTCTCCAATTCCACTGCTTCGCCGATGACATCCAGCTTTTCATCTCCACCAAGTCCGTCTCCACCGCCACCCACTCTATCCTGACAAACTGCATCACTGAAATAAAATCCTGGCTTCAAATTAACTTCCTCAAACTTAACTATGATAAATCTGAAATAATCATCATTGGCCCAAAAACGCTCATAAAATCCACCAATAAATTTGCCCTCAACATCGACGGTATCCCAGTATCCACCTCCCCTCACATCCGGAATCTTGGCATCATCTTTGACCAAACCCTCTCCTTCGACAAATACACTAAACAGATCACAAAGACAGCCTTGGTAGACAGCCTCAGTTCCTGGTAAATATCTGGTGATGTAGCGGCTACCGCTGGGTTTACACAATCGCCTTGCACCTACCAAGGACGCGCTGCGATCACCATGCCGGGCTCGTCCAGGACGCCCGGGCAGGCCCGTGCTCAACTTGCCAGGCCTCGGCCGGGACGCCCGGGCATGCCCGGGCACGCCCGCTCTCGACTTGCCAGGCCGCGTCCGGGACGCCCGGGCATGCCTGGGCATGCCCACCCTCGACTTGCCAGGCCGCGGCCAGGACGCCCGGCCACGCCCCTCTCGCCTTTCCCGGGCAAACGCTCCGGGATAATGTGTGTATATATATTGCTGCCCGATAAACGGGCTTTTCAGAGTACCCGAGTTGTTTTGTGACAATAAAGACCCTCGGACGAATTCCAGCTTTTTGTCGCGTCCATTCTTCCGACTACGTGGGAGCACAGCTCCTTCATTGGTGACCTACCGACATGGACACGGCAGTTGCCCTTAAACTGCCTACCTTCTGGGAGGCTCACGCGGCGGTTTGGTTCGCCCAGGCGGACTCCCTGTTCGCCCTGCGAGGCATCACGGCCGACGACACCCGCTTCCACCATGTGGTAGCAGCGCTCGGTTCAGCCACCGCGGCCCGCGCCCTGAGCCTCCTCGAGAGCCCGCCAGCCGCTGACAAATACGGCGCGATTAAAAAGCTCCTCCTCGACGCTTTCGCCCTCCCATCGGCAGAACGCGCACGACGCCTGCTCGACCTGCCCGAGCTCGGCGACATGCGCCCGTCCGAGCGAATGGACTACATGCTTTCGCTGCTCGGCGAGCACTCTCCGGCATTCCTGTTCCGGGAGCTGTTCCTCCGTCAGCTGCCTAGCCCGGTACGCCTCGCCCTGGCGAGCACGACGATCACGGATCCCCGCGCCCTCGCCAGGGAAGCCGACAAGATCTCCGCGGCAGGCCAACGCATTGCAGCAGCGACCTGGGGCCCACCGCCGTCCGACGCAACGCCCAAGGCGCCCGAGCACCCGGCACGGTCGACGACCGAACGGCCGACGCAATTGGCGGCCGCAACTCCGAGCCGACCACCTCCAGCACGACGACCGGGGCCTCCACCTGACCAAGCATGGTGTTACTATCATGCCAGGTTCAGACAGAAGGCCCGGACATGCCGACCCCCGTGCACCTTCGGCAGGCCGGGAAACGGCCGGGCCGGCGTTCATTACCAGCCATGAGTGCCGGCCACACGGGCAACTTACTTTTCATCATGGACAAAGCGTCCGGACGGCGCTTTCTGTGTGACACTGGCGCCCAACTGAGCGTCATACCCGCCTCCGATCAGGACAGGCAGTCCGCGGTTTGCGGCCCCTCCTTGGTTGCGGCCAACGGATCGGCCATCCGCACCTTCAGCCCGCGCAACGTCACCCTCTGCTTCGGCGGCCAATGCTTTACTTGGACGTTTGTAACCGCAAACGTGCCCATGGCTCTGCTAGGAGCCGACTTCCTCTGCGCACAGGGACTGCTGGTGGACGTCCAACGGCGTCGCCTCATCAACGCCGAGACCTTCAGCTCCCTGGTATGCACATTGAGCAGCTCTGCTCCGACCGAGCTGGCATGCGCCCTCCCGGCGGCGAACGAGTTTGCTCGCCTGCTCACAGAGTTCCCGGCCCTCACGCGGCCGACGTTTTCGGCCGTCGCAGTATGACATGGGATCGAGCACCACATACCAACCACGGGCCCGCCGGTCTACGCCAGGGCCCGCCGCCTCGACCCAGCCAAGCTCGCCGTGGCCAAAGCCGAGTTCGACGCTTTGGAACACCTCGGCATCGTGCGGCGCTCCGATAGCGCGTGGGCTTCGCCACTACACATCATCCCAAAACCAGGGGGCGGCTGGCGCCCATGTGGCGACTACCGCCTCCTTAACGACGCTACCACCCCCGACAGGTATCCGATCCCGCACATCCAAGACTTCTCCGCCCGTCTGGCAGGACGGGTCATTTTTTCAAAAATCGATCTCATACGGGGATATCACCAGGTACCTGTCAGGGCGGCCGACGTCCATAAAACGGCCGTCATCACGCCGTTCGGCTTATTCGAATTCCTATGGATGCCGTTTTCCCTCAAGAACGCGGCTCAGGCGTTCCAGCACTTGATGGACGGCGTGCTGCGTGACCTGCCGTTCCTCTTCGTTTACCTGGACGACATCCTCGTCGCCAGCACGTCCCGGGCCGAGCACCTCCTCCACCTCCGAACACTGTTCGGGCGCCTCAGCGAGCACGGCCTCATCGTCAACCCGGCCAAATGCCACTTCGGCACGACGGCCGTTGATTTTTTGGGCCACCACATCACCAAGAACGGGGCCGTGCCGCTGCCAACCAAGGTCGAGGCCATCACCACGTTTCCGCGTCCCCGCTCCATAAAGGCCCTGCAGGAATTCCTGGGAATGGTGAATTTCTATCACCGCTTCGTGCCCCGCACTGCTCAACTCATGCGGCCCCTCTTCGAAGCCCTCCGGGGCAAGCCGGCCAAGCACGACATCGTCTGGTCCGCAGAAATGGATGCGGCCTTCCAAAGCTCAAAGCGGGCCCTCGCCGATGCAACACTGCTCGCTCACCCGGTGCTCAACGCTCCCATCACCCTCACCACGGATGCCTCCGACTACGCGGTGGGCGCCGTACATGAGCAATGGGTGAACGGGGTTTGGCAGCCACTCGCTTTTTTCAGCCGGCAGCTCCGGCCGAACGACCTCAAATATAGCACGTTTGACCGTGAGCTCCTCGGTCTACACCTGGCCGTTCGCCATTTCCGCCACCTCCTGGAGGGCCGACCCTTCACGGTGTTCGTCGACCACAAGCCGTTGGTTTACGCAATGGCCAAGGTCACGGAGCCGTGGTCGGCCCGCCAACAGCGCCACCTCTCCGCCGTGTCGGAGTTTACCACGGACATCCGGCACGTCGCCGGCAAAGACAACGCCGTGGCCGACTGTCTTTCTCGGGCCAGCGCGAACGCGGTCCACCTCGGCGTGGACTTCGCGCTTATGGCGGCGGACCAAACCACCGACACCACGGTGCAAGCCCTCCGGGCGGCGGACACGGGCCTCCGCCTGGCCGACATCCCCTTCGCGGACACTGTCCTGCTCTGCGACGTCTCCCAAGGCCATCCTCGCCCCATCGTGCCCGTTACCTGGCAACGCCGCATCTCCGCCTCCCTCCACGGCCTTTCCCACCCGGGCCGGAAAGCTTCCCAGAAGCTGGTGTTAGCGCGATTCGTCTGGCACGGCCTTCGACGGGACATTCGCGATTGGACCAGCACCTGCACAGCCTGCCAACAGGCCAAGGTCGACAGACACACCCAGGCCCCGCTGGCACCTTTCACCATGTCCGAACGACGTTTCGACCACGTCAACGTGGATCTGGTGGGCCCCCTCCCCCCGTCACGGGGGTTCACACACCTGCTCACCATGGTGGACAGGACCACCAGGTGGCCGGAGACCGTTCCCCTCGTCTCCACCACCACCGCCGACGTGGCGCAGGCTTTCATCGCCACCTGGGTCGCCCGCTTCGGCGCACCGGCAGACATCTCGTCGGACCGCGGACCGCAGTTCACCTCCGAGCTGTGGGGCGCGGTCGCCCGCAACCTGGGGGTCAAGCTCCACCGTACTACGGCCTACCACCCCCAAGCCAATGGGTTGTGCGAGCGATTCCACCGCTCCATGAAGGCCGCACTCATGGCCGGCCTTCAAGACGGCGCTTGGGCCGACCGGCTGCCGTGGGACCTTTTGGGCCTCCGCACGGCCCCCAAGGAGGACCTCCGGGCATCCACCGCCGAGCTTGTCTATGGCCAGGCGCTACGCGTCCCGGGCGAATTCGTGCCCGACGCTACCAGTCCCTGGTCCGCAGCTCACCAGCGCTTGGACCTCCAGGAGGCCGCCCGACGGTTTGCCCCCGTGCCAACATCCCACCATGGTGACCCCCAGTCCTACGTCCCCCCAGCGCTTTGCACAGCGGAGTACGTTTTTGTGCGTCATGACGCACATCGGGGGCCACTCCGGCCGCCGTACGACGGCCCCTTCCGGGTCCTGCGACGGGACGACAAGTCGTTCGTCATCGACATCGGCGGCAGGTCAGACCGGATTGCGGTGGACCGCCTCAAGCCGGCGCACGTGGACATCGACCAACTGCCACGGTTGGCCCTTCCGCCGCGGCGAGGCCGCCCCCCGTCCACGGTGCCCCCCACTCGACCGCCCACCACCACACCGGACCCCCCCCCCCCCCCCCCCACGACCCGCTAGGGGTCGCTTCGGCCGGGTCATCAGGACCCCCCTCAAATTGACCCTGCCGGTGCAAGTCGATTCTGGGGGGACGTGTGTAGCGGCTACTGCTGGGTTTACACAATCGCCTTGCACCTACCAAGGACGCGGAGCGATCACCATGCCGGGCTCGTCCAGGACGCCCGGGCAGGCCCGCGCTCAACTTGCCAGGCCTCGGCCGGGACGCCCGGGCATGCCCGCCCTCGACTTGCCAGGCCGCGGCCAGAACACCCGGCCATGCCCCCTCTCGCCTTTCCCGGGCAAACGCTCCGGGATAATGTGTGTATATATATTGCTGCCCGATAAACGGGCTTTTCAGAGTACCCGAGTTGTTTTGTGACAATAAAGAAACTCGGACGAATTCCAGCTTTTTGTCGCGTCCATTCTTCCGACTACGTGGGAGCACAGCTCCTTCAGTGACATATTTAGGAAATAGGTCATTGCGTGCCAGTCTTTCTGTGTAGTAATCCCTAATTCCCAGTACTTTCAATTACCTGTATAAATACCATTATCTGACTGAAGTAGGCCCAGGCTAAGGTTGTGGGCTGGCAGGATACTTTAGATTATCGGCCTTCAACCCCGGCTTAATTACCTTGTGAATTAACCAATCAAATTGGGGTGATGGTGGGGGTTCGTGTGCACCTTGTGGCTGTTGGTTGTAAAGCGCGGCGTTACGCGCGCTGCTTGCGAGCAAGGAGGAAGCGGACAAGCGGTAACTTATAAGCGTCTTTATTTCAGGAGCTCACTAACACTAGCGCGCTCCGGGCTGCGCGCCCCGTGTATATCCTCAGGCCACGCCTACCCCACGGGCGTGGCCGCCGCCCACTTGGTGCGTGGAATGATGTCACCACGCCAGTGGGCTTTCGTGTCCGCCACACGCGCCCCCCCCAGAATTCCCGCACACCTGGAGGGCCAGTTTGCGGGGCAGACGGATGACCCGGCCGAAGCGCCCCCTGGCGATCGGCGGCGTCCGGGGTGCAGGGATGCCAGGTGGGATGCCCCTGGCTGCCCCTAGGATGGGTGCAGCCCCGGGGGGCGGCGTGGCGGCGGGGCTGGGCGGTGCCGGGGGTCTGCCCGCAGGGGGGCGGCCCCGACGCAGGGGTCGGGCCACTGGCTGTGGATGGTCCACGTCGAGGTGGGCCGGCTTGAGGCGGTCTACAGAAACGCGGTCAGGAGTACCGCCGATGTCCAGGGTGAAGTGCTTCGCCCCGGTCTCCAGCACGCGGAAAGGCCCGTCATACGGGGGCCACAGTGGTGTCCGGTGGGCATCATGGCGGACGAAGACGTACTCCGCCGTGCGAAGCTCCGGGGCGACGTGCGTCGGTGGGTGCCCGTGGCATGCCGTTGGCACCGGGGCGAACCTCTGGGCGGTCTCTTGCAGAGCGGAGCGCTGCTGTGCAGAGCGGAGTCTTACAGAGCGGACCATGGTGCCGTGGAGTCGGGGAGGAACTCGCCCGGCACCCGCAGCGGTTGCCCGAAGACCAACTCCGCCGCGGATGCGCGCAGGTCCTCCTTGGGCGCCGTCCGGAGGCCCAGCAGGACCCAGGGGAGCCTGTCGACCCAGCCGCCGTCGCGGAGGGTGGCCCGGAGCGCGGCCTTCAATGAGTGGTGAAATCGCTCACACAGGCCGTTAGCCTGGGGGTGGTAGGCCGTGGTTCGGTGCAGCCGGACCCCGAGCCCCTGCGCGACCGCCCCCCAGAGCTCCGAGGTGAACTGGGGGCCGCGGTCGGACGAGATGTCTGAGGGGGCGCCGAACCGGGCGACCCAGGTGGCGATGAAAGCCTGCGCGACGTCCGCCGCCGTCGTCGACGCCAAGGGCACGGCCTCTGGCCACCGGGTGGTGCGGTCCACCATGGTGAGGACGTGGGTGAAACCTCGCGAGGGGGGCAGAGGTCCCACCAGGTCCACGTGGACGTGGTCAAACCGGCGTTCCGGCACCGTAAACGGGGCCAACGGGGCCTGGGTGTGCCGGTGCACCTTGGCGCGCTGGCACGCGAGGCACGTCCTGGCCCAGCCGAGGACGGCCTGCCAGAGGCCATGCCAAACGAACTTGTCGGCGATCAACCTTTGGGAGGCCCTCGTGCCCGGGTGGGACAGGCCGTGGATGGCGTCAAACACCTGGCGCTGCCAGCCCGCGGGCATGATGGGGCGAGGCCGCCCGAGGGAGACGTCGCACAAGAGGGCCGCGGCCGCGCCGTCGAACGGCGCCTCGGTGACGCGGAGGCCCGTGACGGCGGTCCGCAAGGCCTGGACGTCGGGGTCAGCGGCCTGGTCCGCTGCCATCCGGGCATAGTCGATGCCGAGGTGGACTGCGTGGGCGACGGCCCGGGAAAGGCAATCCGCCACCGGGTTGTCCTTCCCCGCGACGTGCCGGATGTCCGTCGTGTACTCGGACACGGCCGAGAGGTGACGCTGCTGCCGGGCCGACCACGGCTCGGTGACCTTGCCCATCGCGAAGATCAGCGGCTTGTGGTCGACGAAGGCCGTGAACGCACGGCCCTCGAGCAGATGGCGGAAGTGCCTGACCGCCAAGTTAAGCCCGAGCAACTCGCGATCGAAGGTACTGTAACGGCGTTCGGGCGGGCGAAGCTGCCGGCGAAAGAACGCCAGCGGTTGCCAAGCTCCACGCACCCATTGCTCATGCACCGCGCCCACCGCATAGTCCGAGGCGTCGGTGGTGAGGGCGATCGGTGCATCGGGCGCCGGGTGC
Source organism: Myxine glutinosa (assembly GCF_964187855.1). Classification (NCBI taxonomy): domain Eukaryota; kingdom Metazoa; phylum Chordata; class Myxini; order Myxiniformes; family Myxinidae; genus Myxine; species Myxine glutinosa. The sequence continues at coordinate 254,532,558 of NC_136262.1, forward strand.
GCGAGCATGGTGGCGTTAGCCAAGGCGAGCTTCGCGCCCGTGAACGCCGTGTCCATCTGCTCGGTCCAGGTAACGTCGCCTTTGCCCGGCTTACCTCGGAGAGCTTCGTGCAGGGGGCGCAGGAGCTGGGCGATACGGGGCAGGAACCGATGGTAAAAGTTCACCATGCCCAGGAACTCCTGCAGCCCTCTGATCGTGCGGGGGCGCGGAAACCCCCTTCACCGCCTCCACCTTGGCCGGCAGGGGGACGGCTCCGTGCCTGGTGACACGGTGCCCCAGAAAATCGATTACGGCGACGCCGAACCGGCACTTTGCAGGGTTCACAATCAGGCCATGCTGGCCCAGGCGTTCGAAGAGCGTGCGGAGGTGGCGTAGGTGCTCTTCGCGGGACGCGCTGGCGACGAGGATATCGTCCAGGTAGACGTAGACAAAATCCAAGTCGCGCAGGACGCTGTCCATCAGTCGCTGGAACGCCTGAGCCGCATTCTTCAGACCGAAGGGCATCCGCAGGAACTCGAAGAGTCCGAATGGCGTGATGACCGCCGTCTTCGGGACGTCCTCCGGCCTGACGGGGACCTGATGGTAGCCGCGTATGAGGTCCACCTTTGAGAAGAAGGACATGCCCGCCAAACGGGTGGAAAAGTCCTGAATGTGGGGGACGGGGTAGCGGTCGGGAGTGGTGGCGTCATTGAGACGGCGATAGTCCCCGCACGGTCGCCATCCCCCGCCGGGCTTCGGCACGATGTGCAGCGGCGACGCCCAAGCACTCTCCGAGCGCCGAATGATGCCGAGTCGCTCCAGGGTAGCGAACGCCGCTTTTGCCACCGCCAGCTTCGTCGGCTCGAGGCGGCGTGCCCGAGCATAGACCGGTGGCCTGACGGTGGGGATGTGATGGGCCACCCCGTGCTTGACGGCCCCCGCCGAGAAGGTGGGCCGCGTGAGGGCCGGGAAGCCGGCGAGGAGGCTGGTGAATGCGTCCGCTGCCGGAAGCGTACAGATCAACGTGGCCGGAACCGAACCGTCCGGCAAGCCGCTTGGCAAGCCACTCGGCGAGCCGCTCGTTGAGCTGCTCGACGAGCTGAGCAGCGCACAAGCGAGCGAGCTGAACGTCTCGGCCTGGACAAGACGTCTGCACTTTACGTCGACCCGGAGCACATTAGCGCACAGGAGGTCCGCGCCAAGCAGTGCCATGGGCACGTCGGCGGTGACGAACGTCCATCGGAAAACCTGTCCTCCGAACCGCAGAGAGAGGCAGTGTTTTCCGTACATACGGATGGGCGTCCCATTCGCGGCAAGCAGCGCGGGGCCCCCGCCCGCGGCGTGCTTGTCTGACATACCGGCGGGAACGACACTCACCTGCGCTCCCGTGTCGCACAGGTAACGGCGCCCGGATAAGGTGTCCATTATGAACAGCAGGCTGCTCGAACAGCCGGCGCTCATCGCCACTATTGAGCGCCGGCCCGGGTGTTTCCCGACCTGTTGAAGGAGCATGGCGGATGACACTGCCGAGCCTCGTGGCCGAACTTGGCGTGGAACCAGCACCAGGTGGTGGAGCTGGAGGAGCGCGGCTGGCTCCGCCAGGCCGGTGGAGTTGGCGGGTTTCCCCGCGGTGGCGGTTTTCGCCGCGGCGGTGGGCGGGGCGTGGCGGCGGTCACGAGGTGCGTATCAGCATGCTGCGTATGCTGTGTAAGCTGATGCTGTGGATCAGCATCATCAGCAGCATCAGCCTCGAGGTCCGTGACGGCCGCAAAGTACCTGTCCACCTCGGCTGCCAATGCTCGGGGTTCCGTTAGCACGGTCCCAGCCAACGCGAGGCGAACCTGCGCTGGAAGTTGGTGACGGAAAAGCGCCCGGAATAGAGAACCGGGGGCTTCGTCGCCCAACAGTGACAGCATATGGTCCATTCGGACCGACGGGCGCGTGTCGCCGAGCTCTGGGAGATCCAGGAGGCGGTCGGCCCATGCGTCGTCCGTGAGGCCGAACGTGGCTAGGAGTAGCCGCTTGAGTGCCTCGTACTTGTGGCCGTCCGGTGGGTGGCGAAGGACGGACACAACTCGAGCGGCCGTGCCGGGCCCGAGGGAGGCGACGACGTGGCAGTAGCGCGTGTCGTCGCCGGTGAGGCGCCGAAGCTGAAATTGGGCTTCGGCCTGGGCCTCCCAAAATTCGGGAAGTTTGATGAAGTTGGCCATGGCAATGGCGTCGTGTGTGGAAGGATCGCTCCGGCAGATCCAACGTCGAGGGTCACCAGTAAAGCGCGGCGTTACGCGCGCTGCTTGCGAGCAAGGAGGAAGCGGACAAGCGGTAACTTATAAGCGTCTTTATTTCAGGAGCTCACTGTAACACTAGCGCGCTCCGGGCTGCGCGCCCCGTGTATATCCTCAGGCCACGCCTACCCCTCGGGCGTGGCCGCCACCCACTTGGTGCGCGGAATGATGTCACCACGCCAATGGGCTTTCGACTTTCGTGTCCGCCACAGTTGCATCATTTTCTGGGAGTGCGGCCGTGCCTCTGCTACCACTACCAGGCCACAGCTGGCACTCGTTTTGCCGCCCTCGGAAGGTTGACAGGCTGAGTCGACCCACCTGGTGTTAATTCAATGGTTGCCAGGTGCTCAAACTCAAGCCAGTTGTAGCAGGATTACGATTTTCATTTAATCCTCTACTCATACTTTATGGTTAACCCCAGTTCGGGATGTCATTGGGATTGAGAAGTACGTTTTATCGATCCTTTTTATCCATTTTATTAGTTATTCGTATTAATCATCGTTTTCTGCCCATTTCAATTGTGTGAAATATTATATGTATAATAATCACGTCTCACGTTACAATTACATCTTCCATCACAACTTGCCAAACCATTCGACATTGAGACCATACTATTTCACCGCTCAAATTAAAATTTCACGTCGTGCTTAAAGTTTGGGCTTTAGGCTGGAGAATAAGTGTCTCAATCAGAAATATCACGTAAAGGTTGGAATAAAGTGGACAGGAAGTACTGTATATGATTCCATAATGTTTGCCAATATTTCCCAGAAAGAGCAATATGTATTTGGTTTAATGGAGGCGGTATCTCGACACGAACAATGACGTTTCATTTTGTTTATTTCTGTCCGTGACGTCACTAACGACGTGTCCAATAAGCAAATCGAAACGTGACGCAGGGAAGGCAGAGCGATTCGTCCCGCCCTCATTAAAGATTCGCCCCTCCCCCTCCCCCACGTGAACCTGTGGAAGGTTATTTATTTTTGCGTTTTGCGTGCGAGGCCTGAGTTCTATAATCTTCTTTATTATTCCTCTATATTTATTATTCTTCTTCTATTTCCACTTCTTTTTCTTCTTGTCCGTCTTCTTCGATTAATCTGCCTCTTCGTCTTCTTCTTTATTACTTTTTAACATACATATATTCATTGTAATTTTCTCTCGTTCTCTTCCCGTTTCCCTCTTTTGAGCTGCCATGGCCCAGAAGTTTGTGCAGCGCTCCTGGGGAGTTCGGCGCTTGCTGTCCGGCCCGGTGCTGTCAGTGGTTCGAGTCCAGGCTCGGAGCTGCACCTCGATCCCTGTGGATGACGTGGTCAACGGCCTGACTGATGAACAGACGCAGGTCACCTTCGCTTGTCCTCTTTTAACTTTGTTTTATGTGCTACTGTACATCTCTTTTTTTTTGACGAGGTGATCAACATGAAATGATTTCTCCTCAAACTCAAAGTGATAACCTCCTCAAATCGCAGCGTCACGAGTTATAATTTTAGCAGGATAATTAGGCCTACATGTTCTTTAGGCTATAGTATATTGTCCCATAAACTATGGGATATATAGTAGTCCTATGAAAAAAAAAGATATCCTTATCTTATAAACAAATTAAAACAACAGGATAACTTATACTTATAATTGTATCTATATGGGATCAGGGTTGCCAACTAAAATATCCTCAAGGAGCAGCAAATGGACCAAATGTTTTTAATTGTTCAGAATTGCCTGAGGGCATTTAATATTAAAAGCATAATTTTGGGGTTTTACAAAAGTAGAACAAGGTGCTGGTACGTTCAGGTAGGGTTATGCCCTTTAACATTGATTGTTTGTTTCACTCGTTTTATTTTATCCGAGTTACCAATCAGTTATCAATTTGCGAGGGGTGGAGCTATGCTAATTAGGTAGGGCTTAAGAATAATCCCCAGTGTGTGATTGTCCTTGTGATTTTTCCCTTTGTTATTGTGAAGCACACTCGGCCAGCCTTAACCTCGGCACATTACAACACCGACAAGCCCGACAGGAACCCAGCACATTTGCCGATCGGCAAGGGAACCCTGCCCCCGAATGTTCTTGATGGGCGTCAGGAAAGGCCATGAGGCCTCACCCCAAAAGGAACGATTGGTCATGGCCATGGACTGAAGTGGCAAGGCGGGGGGATTGGTGGGAGGTTGCGTTTCCCCCCCTCTCTCTCTCTTTCTCTCTTGGTCCTGGCTTTGGTTGTGGGCGATCACGCTTTGGCTCAGGTGAGCTCGTGAGGCGAACTTGTGGAGCTCGGGAAACCTTTGCAACATCGGAGGAGGGGGTGTTGGTTGACGGTGGTGCTCTTCGGAGACGGAGGAGATAGCGAGCAAACAAAAGGAGGCGAAACTGTCTGCTTGCCTCATGCCGGCTGCTGGCTACGGGCACAAATCCACGCCATCTTGTGTGCTTCCCCCGTGGGGTGGCTGTACCGCGGATACGACCATCAAACTCCTAAAAACCTCGTAGACCAGAGCTGAGTGCCAGCTGTTTACAAATACAAAGGACATTATTTTATTTCTTTATCATTCCCTTGTCTGTAATTGTGTCTGAGTGGAGGATCCTCATTTAGCATTCCCCCCCCCCCCCCCCCCACCCGCGTGTGTCACTACCGTCATAGTTGGGTATACGCCTCGGAGGCAAAATTCGGTCAGCCTACTGTCACCCTGCGGTGTTCACTACAGGATGAACACGACTGTGTGTGTCTGTGTGTCTGTCTGTGTATGTATATATATATATATATATATATATATATATATATATATATATATATATTGTTGCGGAGATGAGGACTGTATTTTTTTGATTGTGTGCTGTATGATTATTATTATTGTTTATTCTGCGCCCCCCTACCTCCGGAGCTGTGTAAAGGTGAAAGGGCATCCCATAATTAGTCCACAAGCATACACATCAGCCAAATAATAGAATACCCCTGTTTAATAGTTATCTCTTATTCTGTGTTTTAGAGTAAGGCTGTGTCTCCCATTAATTGAAGTACTCCATTGCACCAGTGAAAGAGAATAGATCCCCTTTCCTTCCCATCCCCAAAATCTCCATTTCCTTTTACATCCCCTTCCGTCATTGCCGGGCCTCGATTCCCAATTACCTCCCCTCCAAAACCACCATTGAACATGTGCTCGAATCGGAGAAGAAAGGCGTGCCCGGCCGTCGTCATCAAGGGCGGAGCCAGAGGGTCGCGCGACCAACCAGGGCCGAGGTGAGCACCCCGATGGGCGTGTCCAAAAGGCCGGCGGCTTAATCGCCGGAGGCGCTATAAAAGGCGCGCACGCAAGTGAGTCGTGAGTTGGTCGTGGAGAGAGTCGTGAGGAGTCAGTCAGTGGAGTCGGTGGTCAGTTGGTTGCGTTGGTTGCGGTGAGGAGTCGGTGGTAAAGAGTGAGTGGACCAAGAACGAGTTGAGGGTTTGGACCAGACGAGTCGGACAAGGCCTGGCAAAGCACGCGACGTCCACAGCAGCCACAACAGCAGCTTGGGGGCCTGAACGGCGGTTTGGAGCAGGGCCGTAAAGGAACGGCGGCTGCTAAACGCGCCGGTTGAGCTGCAGGACCCCCTTGGACCTCCCTCTCCCTCCAGCCATCCACCTCCTGCCTTTCCACCCTTCTTGTGTACGTGAGTTTGTTCTGTTTGTTCTGTCCTGGGTTAATTAAGCTTGTGTAGGTAAGCTAAAGATTTCACTGTGTCACCTGCGTCTTATGTGCTTGTAAATAAACGTGACTGCTTTCTTTTTGCTTATGTGTGTAAATAGTCAATAAATTCAGTAGTATTTCCAAACCTTTCTTTGCCTTCGTTTTCCTCTTTGCATTCGTCGTTTTAGTCTTTTCCCTCATTGAGCAGCTGCGGTGCGATCCGGCCAACGTTTGGGTGGAATCGGGTGAGTCGGGGATCCTGTAACGGTCGCGGTTGGACCATCCGCTCGGCCCATCATAACATCTAAACCGCGATCAGTAACAATATATATATATATATATATATATATATATATATATATATATATATATATATATATATATATATATATATATACAGTCATCCCTCGCTTTTTCGCGGATTCGGTACATCGCGGTTTTTCTCGCTAGTATATGTAAAATTATATCGCGGATTTTTCGCTATATCGCGGGATTTTGCGGTATAAATGTATTTTTATATACTATTATTTTAAATATTTTTGTGGTAAAATAAGCATTTTCTAGCCTAAAAAATTAAAAAACGTAAAGAAATAAGAAAAATACAGTATTTAAAACATATTACAAGAAATAAAATACTGTACATAGTGTACAGTAGAAGGGTAGACAAAGAGTCGTGCGTATGGAAAACGCCAGTACATTCATCATCGTCATCACCTTCATCGTCATCAGTACTGCACAGCTAATTCATCATCATCTTCATCACGCAAGTTGTAGTATTGAAGAGCCGGGGCTCTTGCTTGATACGGACGAAATGACGGGCAAGACACAAACTCGTCCGAGAAGATATTTATTCTCAAAACCAACTCGGGAACACTGAAAAGCCCATTTATCGGGCTGCATTATAAAGCACAACCAGAAACCGAAAGCCACGCCTCTCAAGCGTGGCGTGCTTCGGTGAATCGGTGGTCACGTGATCAACAGGTGTAGCTGATTATACCCGCAAAGCGCGGCACGCTTTAGCGGTCACGTGACCAGCCACTCTCGCGCCGGGAATCCCCGCCGGTGACGTCACCGGCTGGAGCAAGGAGATTCTGATGCTGGTCTTGCTTGGGGAACCCATGGGTAGCTACAGTATCTTCAATGGTGAGTACCCATTAGAATTTTATATGTTGTTAAAATTACGTATGTTTAAGAGTGTAAAAAGTGTTTAAGAGTATAGGAAGTGTTTATAAGAGTATGGGAAAGGTTAATAAGAGTGTGGGGAGTTCATAATGCTTTAAAATATATATAAAAAAAATATATATATATGGTCGCTACTTCGTGGATTTTCGTTTATCGCGGGGGGTTCTGGAACGTAACCCCCGCGATAAACGAGGGTTCACTGTATATATATATTGTTACAGTTTTTAGAACCTTCACTTGTAAATAATAATTCTTGTAAATAATTATCTTCACTTAAAAAGGTCGCACCCTAGTTAGTCCATTTTGCAACACGTAGGACACCATAGGACCTTCTTCAGTTATTTCATTAGTCTATGTTTTAGGTAAGGCTCTGTTTCCAATAGTTGAATCTGCATTGTATTAATTAAATAAGAGTAGGCCCCAAAGTTCCTTTCAAAAGCGGTGCGAGTGGTTTTCTATCCCGCAAGCCGCCATAAGCCACGCGGCTGAGTTGGAGAAGAAGGGGGAGGAGCGCCAGGAACGAAGGCATGGCCCATCAATGCACCATCAAGGGGCGGAGTCCGGGAGCCCTCGCGACCAATCAGGGCCGAGGCGAGCTCACCGGTGGGTGTGTCCTAAAAGCGGTGGCTTAATTGATATGTAAAAGCCCGATATAAGCGCCGCCGCGGACTACTTCCAGATGTGCCCGGGAGAACGAGAGAGAGCCAGATGAGCCCAGTGGATGGTAAGAGCAGATGAGCAAGAGCAAAGAGAGAGAGAGAGGGTCGGTCCGCTACCACGACGATAATAATCGCGCTGCTTGCCGGGTTTCGCCGCGAACCAAAACGTGGACCGGAGTGGAGCGTGCACCTGGAGCGGGACCTCGACGCCTGTGCCATCTGCCAGACCTTCCTTCCCTGCCATCTGCATGAACCTTCTCTTCCTTCCCACCACTACCCTTTCGTGTAAGTCGGTTCGTATCGTCTTGGGAGTGTTATACAAGACTGTTTAAGCTTGCCCTGTGTCCTTTTACTTCCTCTACTTGTACATGCTTTTCCTTTCGTTTCCTCTTTTAGTGTAATTAAAACCACCTTTAGAGGCCATTTTTCCCCGCAAAGCGGGGGTTGGCCTTTTTCGGGAACCGTGGTTGTTGTTGTTTTTCGGTCCCCTTTTTGAAGCAATGTTTTACGGCCGGATGCCCTTCCTGACGCCAACCCTTTTTGCCGCCTTTAACGACAAACAGGGAATTACCAGTGAACTGGTACTCAATTAGCCGACCTCGGAAGGATGACAGTGTAATTAATAAATCATATTTGTTCTTCCTACTCTGGTTTCCTCTCATCCGATCGCTTTCGTGATTTCCTCAATTGAGTACCGGTGGCACGATCAAAACCGCTCAGAATCGGGATTAGTCTTTTTGTTAACGGCTCGGATTTCGGACTGCTAACCGCTCGGCAAACTCCATCTTGTCGGGGTCCGAACAGGGAATTATATCCCTGCTTTGCGGAGGGATTGGCAAAGGTATTTGGGAACCCATTGACCAATCACCCTGGCCAATCTCACCCCGCAAAGGAGCGTGTAATTTCCAGGACTGGGGGATCGGCCAGTGTAAAAGACAAGGGGATTAAACCCCCCCCCCTTGGTAAGGGGAGCGCCGACCCCCGGATCCGTAACAATATATATATATGTATATATGTATATATATATATATATATATATATATATATATATATATATATATATATATATATATATATATATATACACATACATACACATACATACATACATACATACATACATACATACATACATACATACATACATACATAGTGTTGCGGAATTTGAGAATCCTGTAATTGTTGTAAATATCACCCTCTGTAAATTGTAGTAATTCTTGTAAATACCTCTGTTTTGTGTGTAAAGGTCAAAGGTCGTCCCCTTAGTTAATCCATCGCATGCATGTAGAAAATCATATACCCTTCTAAATAGTTATTTCCTTATTATGTGTATTAGCTTAAGGCTCTGTTTCCCATTAATTGACACTGCGTTGCACCGAATCAGATAAGATAGAATCCCCTTTCAATTGCCACCCATAAAACGCAATTGCCGGCAGCGTTCGCTGCCCTTTGGGTGGGGTTATTGGCATCACCATCGCCCCAAACTCCATTACGCACGCGATCAAGCCAACGAACAAGGGCGTTGCCCGCCCCTCGTCATCAGAAGGTGGCGCCAGCGAGCCCCCACCAGCCAATCAGGGCTGGTGAGATACCATCACGGGCGTGGCACGGATTGATCTCGAAGCGCGTTATAAAAGCGCCCGCGCAAGCCTTTTCGAGGGAGATGCGGCAGATGCGTGAACCAGGAGATGTGTGATCCAGCTGAACCGGAGAAGACAGAAAGACGTGAGGGGGTGCTGATATTGCGGCAATAAACCGAGACCCTCGAGGGGCCCTATTGTCGCCGGGGTTGTGAAGACTCAGAGCTGCCGGCTGCTGTTCGCACCGAGCCCGGAGCGTGAACTTCAACGCTAACCGCTGCCTGGATCCTTCTGCCCCCCTGACGCATCCTTACCATCGGCCTGAACCTTCCTCCCCTTCCAGCCATTCGTTCCTGCCCTCATCCATCCTTTTGTGTACGTGAGTTTGTTTTGTTTGTCTTGTCTGGGGTTTTAAGTAAGTTTGTATGAGCTAGAAATTGCTCTGTGTCCTTCTGCTCCTTCCATTTTCTGTATATTACTTTGATTGCTTCTCTTCTTGATTTTGGTTTGTGTAAATAATTAATAAATCCCTGTGTTCTTTCTTTACCCCTTTTGTTTCTTCACATCCGTTCGTCTTTGTGTGATTTCCATCATTGAACACCTGTGGCACGATTTGGCCAACGTTTAGAATCGGGTCTAGTTTTTGTTAATGGTTAGAGCCGCGGGCTGCTTATCCGCTCGGCAAATAACATCTTGTCCGCGGTCTCGAACGAGGTTGCTCACCTGCCTCGTGGAGGGAGCTGGGCAGCTTCAGGACTCACGTCGGTCAGTCGCAGACAAGGGGATTAATCCCCCCTTGCTAAGGAGAAAAAAGGGGCCGACGGTGAGATCCGCAACAATATATATATATATATATATATATATATATATATATATATATATATATATATATATATATATATATATATATATATATATATATATATATATATATATATATATATATATATATATATATATATATATATATATATATATATATATATATATATATATATATATACATACACATATATATATATATATATATATATATACACATATATATATATATATACACACACAGACTTGGCATTTAATATGGAATATTTTTTTGGTGGGGGTGAACTTACTTTTCAAGATGACCTGGAACCAAAAGTTCATTGGAATTATGTTGAAATTATTCTAGATTTTGTTAATGTGACCTTTAAAAGAAACAAAAACCACATTTGACATTTCGAATCAAATAAATTGATCCTTGAAAGTGATGTAAACTGATATCGAACTCAATTCACGGACAGTACTGTGTTAAACTTCTGTGCGTTTTCCAGAAGTATCTCTTTATTTTGCACATTAGCCAAAAAATTTTTTAACAAAACTTAAATTACGACGGATTACGGACAGTAAAATTACAATTCAGTACTTCGTGTAACCCCCACGAGAATTCAGGAGAGCACGTACACGTTGAGGCATGCTGTTCACGAGATTTGCCAAGGTTTGGACAGGAATCGCTTGCCATGCAGTTACAATAGCCTGCTGCAATTCATGCACAGAGGCAGGCTGCTGGTCCAAGTTGTCGATTTGACGCGTTAAATCTGCCCACAAGTTCTCTATCGGATTCATATCCGGGGACATGGCAGGCCACTCCATATGCTCTACACCATGGTCAGCAAGAAAGTGTTGGATCATGCGAGCACGATGAGTCCGTGCATTGTCATCTTGGAAGACAAAGTTTCCTCGAAAGGCTGCACGAACAAATGGAAGCAATGTTTCTTCCAGAATGGCCCTGTGCTTGAACTGGTTCAGGTTTCCATTCAGAACAACCAGGTCAGTTTTGCCCCCTGCATGAAAAGCAGCCCAAATGGTCACCCCACCACCTCCAGCTTGGACTCTTGGCACTATACAATCTTCGTTGTAGGCTTCATGCACTTGTCTGCGCACTCAGACGCGGCCATCTTGTCACTCGTCACTGAATCTAGACTCGTCACTGAAGATTCCAGTGTCCTGGCTGCCATTGACGGTGCTCTCTGGCCCACTGCAATCAGTGCTGGCGGTTTTGTCTGGTCAGACGTGGCTTTCTCAGGGGACGCCTGGCACGATAGCCTGCCTGAACCAGTCGTTGGTCGACTAGCCTTCTGGATACAGGCACATTTGTCAGCTGCTGCCACTCAGCCCTAAGCCGATTAGCTGACTTGGTACGGCCATTGCGGACTAACCGGTGCAGCTGGCGATCATCCCTCCTTGTGGTTGTGCGGGGACGTCCTGGCCTCGGTATTGGAGTAGGGACACCCCTCTGAGCATTTCGTTTCAGGATCTTTGACACCTGACCTTGAGTAGTGCCATACTGCCAAGCAATAGCATGCTGTTTCTTGCCGGAATTTCGTAAAGCCACCACTAAATGACAAACAGCATTGTCGAGTTGACGGACCATCTCCAGGGGAAGCGGCAATAACTTTTTAGACGTGCAGCAGTTGTTTTCCACTAATACAGAACGCAACAACCCTTATATACCCAATTGTGAAGCCAATCGTCAAATGTACCTGTCTGTACATTTTGTCACGCCACCTGTGATATAATCCTGTTATTGACTTCTTGCTGCGACAGACAATGTGACATGGTTCTTTTAACAAAGAAATCACCGAAGCGTAAAAGAAACTCACCAGATTGATATACCGAGTTCTGAAATGTAACCCAAGGCAAGAAAAAAAAAAAATGCCATATTAAATGCCAAGTGTGTGTGTGTGTGTGTGTGTGTGTGTGTGTGTGTGTGTGTGTGTGTGTGTGTGTGTGTGTGTGTGTGTGTGTGTGTGTGTGTGTGTGTGTGTGTGTGTGTGTGTGTGTGTGTGTATATGTATATATATATATATATATATATATATATATATATATATATATATGTATATATGTGTATATACCTTTATTTAACCTTATATTTAACCTTTATTATACAAAACTGCAACAATATATATATATGTTTATGTATATATATATATATATATATATATATATATATATATATATATATGTTTATGTATATATATATATATATATATATATATATATATATATATATATATATATGTATGTATATATGTATGTGTGTATGTATGTGTGTGTGTATGTATGTATATATGTATGTGTGTATGTATGTATGTGTGTATGTATGTATATGTATGTATATATATGTATGTATGTATACATGTATGTATGGGTGGTGCGCCAAGGCTGACGTCACCGCCGCGGAGTGATACGAGGGGTGGCAGGACTTTGGGTGGAGTGAGTTGGTGCGCGGGAGTTGGTTGAGAGTGAGTTGGGCAGCAGTTTGGTGCAGAGCAGTTACACGGAGTTAGTTGGTTCAGTGAGTTGTGTCTGGCAGTGAGTTGGCAAGCAGAGGAGTTGACCATTAGTTGAGTTGCTCTCTTTGTGTTTGGACATCTACACTCGTGCTCTGGCACTCTCCAGCGGCGCTCGGTCTTCTTCATCTTGCACAGCCCGATTTGGGTCGTGGCCTGGGTGGACTTCGCTTGCTTTTGACCTCGTTTGGAGTCGCCAGCCTGCGTTGGACGTGCGGTGCTTTTTCGTGGTGTTGGGAGCGGTGCTCGGTGCTTTGAAGTTTGGAGCGAGGGACCACGTGGTGTGCAATCGGCACTTGTGGAGCTTGGAGCGAGGCCTCGTTGGTGCATCGGGGCTGAACGGAGCCGTGTTGGACGGCAGCCAAAGACAAGACGACAAGAGACAGATAAGCTCACACACCACAGACGCACATAACGAACGTGTTTCTTTTGTTAATCCATTCCTTTGTTCTTGTTTCTGAAGTCGGTGTGTGGGATCCCAATTTAGTCACCTTATTTTATTATCGGCGTGTATTTTCCTGTCCTTGCTTTTATTTGTAATAAACCCTTGTATTATTTTCTATTCCCCGTTACACCTGTGCCCGCTTGAGTTAATCCCCTTACAGAACCGGAGCTACGTCGGTGCGCTGAAGGTAAGCTTTTGCCGCAGCCTCCATTTTCCTTCTCCCTCCCGCGTGGCCATAGTAAAATCCGTGTTTGGGTTGTGCTTCCGAATAAGACCGTTTAGGCTATCCGCGACTCTGGTGTTAACCGGAGTTGTGCGACTACATATATATATGTATATATATATATATATATATATATATATATATATATATATATATATATATATATATATATATATATATATATATATCTGTGAGGAATAGTAGAAACTCCACAGTACGAGCAGGGAGTCTCATTTGTATTAAATAAATAATCGGGAGATTGAATAAGACGCGCGCGGACGTAGCTTCAGGACGGTCGATCTCTAATTCTCGTCAAGCTTTCGACCAACAAAGGTCTTCTTCTTAGTCGTCCCCAAGTTCAGCGGAAGTGAAGCTTATATGTTTTGTTTTTTTGCTCTCGTTTAACTTAAGGAAGTCCTATTTGGCCAAAAGCTTGTCGGAAATAAAAGATTGTCCGTAACTTATTTAATTTCTTCCGATTTATATGTATATATAATATAGTTTCTTTTTTCTTTTTTTTATTTCATGGGTACGTGATGAGTATTTCACTGTATATCTGTTGTTTAGCTTTTAAATCTTGATTTCTTTCGTCTGCATACAATTAAAGTGTAATATATAATGTAAATACTGCGCCGATCAGTGCGGCTGGGTCATGGTACGGTAAGTAAAAAATGAACTTTTATTTTGGATCTGAAATAAAACGAAATTCTAACACAAAGGATTGTAATGCCAAGACGCTTAAAATTATGCCATTTAAATTCGACATCTATTTTACCCGGCAAACTATTTCCAGGGTAAAACGGCAACTATTTATTTGGTAACCACACAAGATCGAAGCAAAACAAATGTTTTGTTTTCGATAAAATAACATGACACTCGTGGCAAAAGATGAGCTCACCTTTTGAAAATTGTTTGCAGTATTTTTATTTGTTTACAGTGTATAGTAAACTGTAATTATGTGCTTTCATGTTATTTAATTTTTTATATTTTCCATTATGAATGACGAACATCTGTGAACCTATCCCCCTTTTTCCCGTTGAAAATTGCTCCAACGTGCATCGATTCTCTGTCGTTTTCAGGAACATGACCCGCGTGAATGTTGGATTCTACCGTACAATATTGTTTGCCAATTAACAATGTAGTTAGGATAGAGGTTCCTGTGCAATAACATTGAAACAACATTTTGATGTTGCACTGCTGTCAGGTTTCAAAAGCCATTCATAGTCTCGGGCCAGTTTTTATTGCTTTCAATCTGATGACCGTGGTCCCAAGGAGTAAGGACCACGTTTAGTTTGACCTGTTGCCAAAATATTTGAGTATCAATTACAATTATTGTTAAGTGCAGTGGAGCCAAATGATCAACTCAACAAGTGGTGCAGAAATGAAACTGGCAAAAAACCATGCGATGAACAAGTTTTTAAAATACATGATCAATTAAAACTTTTACACCACAACTCTTCAAGCAATAAAACCATACATACACACACCTTCCAGAAACAGGTGCGAGTAGAAGATGTCACACACAAAATTGAAACAGCAACGACCACAGGCCCAACAATTGCAAAAAAAGGACAAAGTAAAGATGTTAAACAGAATATCAACAGATACACACCGACAACTGGGAGACTGACAAAAGAGCAGGGAGGTATAAAAAGAGTTGTACAGATTGGGTATAGACAAAGAAGGCTCATTGGAATGGCTAAGAAGAGGTCAGCTCAACTGGAACGGCAAACAAATCATTAAAAATGTCCAAGACTAAGAACACTACACCAATGGATTTAAAAAGATGGCAGGACTGAGTCAATCAGATAGGTGTAGCTTTTGCGAGTTAGAAACAGCACGAGCCACCACCTATCGGGATGTAAAAACAAAACAAAAAAATTCGTGTCAGAACAGCTGAGACAGGCACAACAGGGTGTGTAGAGGAATCCACTGGTGCATCTGCAAAAACTTTAATATCCCAGTCGCAGAAAACTAATGGAAACGAACGAAATGTAGTCACTGAAAACAACTAAGAGCAATCAGAGATTGCAGACTTTTGCCAGAAGTTGTTTTGTGTGGTGTTCTTTGTGTGGCAAATAAATGGAAGGATGTACTAAATGAAAGGTCATTCATTGCAAACGAAAGGTCTAAAGGTCTGAAAAGGGTATAGCGGGTGTAATTTAATGTCTAAAGGGTTGGAATTGTCTGAAAGGGTCTTTGAACATCTAAAAAGTGTCTAAAGGTCGAAGGGGTCTACAAGATTAAAAGGTCTTGTGTGGGGGAGGGTTTTTTTAGGGATTTAGAGGGTCTTAAAGGTATTGGGGGGTGGGGGGGGCAGGGGATGTACAGCACCAGACACGTACACCTATCCCGTGGAAAAAAATAAAAATAAACCCATAAGAACCATAAATGTTAATCCCTAGGAATCATTTCCATAACAATATATTCTTGAGTGAGACAACTGGCTTGTTCTTTGTTCTATTCCAGCTGCGACAGACAATGCACAAGTTTTGCCAAGAACACCTCACTCCCAAAGCTCAGCGGATAGATGAGGAGAACGACTTTGCAGAGATGAGGGTGAGTGTCTACACTCTACAGACAGTACTATGGAATGTACACACACACACACACACACACACACACACACACACACACACACACACACACACACACACACACACACACACACGTCTTCATGATGGTTAATGTTGTTCTGCATCAGTGGACATGTTGAACCATGGGTATTAATAATTACTGAAAGCTGATAACATGTTAAGCACGTTGTAGGCTAGAAATAATATCCTGTGAGATAACTGAGTTTATAATTACCAGGAAAAGCTAAACTAATGTATTCAACCATGAGAACAGTGACATTGCAGGTCATTGTTTTGGCATGTCATCTTGGACAACAGTTCTTTTTCCAAGATGATCACCAACGAATAATAATAATAATAATTGTATTTACTAGCAGCACCCGCTCCCTATGTGAGCGGCCGGGGGGGTGGGGGCGGGGTGGAGGGGGGGGGGGGTCATGCTGGTACCTCCATCCACTTTCGGATCTCACCCCTCTTTGTTTGTCTGTTTGTGAGCAAAATGTCTCAAAAGGTTATGGACAAATTCAGATGAAATTTGGTGGACAGGTTGGGTGTGTGATGAGGAATTGTTTAGATTTTGGTGAAAATCAGGATCCGGATCCTATCGCCGATTCACAATTGAGAGATGGGGCCGAAACCATATATAGAGTCGGACCTCAACATTTGAGGAACCCTCGTATTTGCGTGTTGTAAAATGTGACCTGCTTCTACATTCGTGCTTCGTCGTTAAAAAAAAAAAAATTTTGGTTTTTCTTTGACACATC
Organism: Myxine glutinosa; assembly: GCF_964187855.1. Classification (NCBI taxonomy): domain Eukaryota; kingdom Metazoa; phylum Chordata; class Myxini; order Myxiniformes; family Myxinidae; genus Myxine; species Myxine glutinosa. The sequence goes on from NC_136262.1 coordinate 254,549,230, forward strand.
AGGACTGGTCTCCTATATCCACCACCACTGGTATTGATTCGGCCTTGGAATTCTTCTGCAGAAACCTGCTCTCTTATGCACATGTTCATCCCATCTTGTCTTCAATTATGTTACCCATCCTCCCGCTCTTGGTACACTAAATCCTGTGGTGAGGCAGTTGCTTTAAAACAACTTGCATTCTCCTCCTGGAAGGCAAATCCAACTGAAGACAACCTCAGATTATTCCACGAAGGTCGCAACAAGTGTCTACTCTCTGGAGAGCCAGAAAACAACATCTATCCAATGAAAAATGAGCTTTCAAACTTCTCTCTCCTCTAAAACCTGGTAGAGCCTTATCAAGACTTGCACCTTCTGCCCTCTCCATGCTTTATCCCCCTCAGGTATATGCAGGACGCATGTGGTTCAGCAGCAACCCTCTCTTAATGAAACTGCCTAAATCCAGAACCGTTGCTCACCTTCACTCATTTATTCCTCCTTCCCCCCCTCCACCTCCCCCTGCCTGTGGAAGCATTTTCCATACTCTCTTCAACCTCATTCTTCCCTCCAGGTCTTCAAGACAGCTGTTTTCCACCATCTCAAGTCATCCCCCTTCCAAAACCATGATATTTTTTACACCCATTAAACCACTTCCACCCAGAACAATAGACAGATATTATACGTCAGTGGTGGAGCTATCTAGGTGGAGCTCGGGGCTGTGTCGCTCTCTTGCCGCTGCCCCGTGTTTGAGTCGTCATCGCGCTCTCTGACGCAGCTCGTTCTGGCTCCAGCGCAACTCGTCTCAGCAATGGTGGACCACTCCTTCGTGGCACAAACAGGCAAGAAGATTGTCTATCAGCTCCCCAGTGGGTTTTAACAGCGATGAATTCTCTGCTGTTTTTTTTTTTTTGTTTTTTTTGTATACAAGATCGAGGCTCGTGAAAGAGTTAACATTAATCACATAAAATGTCAAACCGACACAAAACACAAAATAAGGGGAGCGGTAGACAAGATGGAGAGAGAGGGGGGAAGGACACAAACACAACATTTGAGAGCAGGGACGTCGAGAGAAATGTGGGAGGGAGAGGGCTTGGGGGGAGGAGGGAGAAGTATAAAACACATGGACACTGCAAGGACTTCCAGGAAAGAAGTTGAAATTTCAAAAAAGTGGATCTGGGGTGAATTAGTGGGGGTAGAAAAGATCAAGGTTTTGGATGGGAACCTGTTAGAACCCCTGTTCAATCCTTTGAGGCACTTGTGTGGACCAGAGACTTGAGGGAGCAAAGTTTGTGGGAGATGGAGTTCCCAGGAGCAAAGGTCGTGGCATGCCCTTTGACTAGCCACAGCACGTCATTGGTGCACTCACCAGCCAATGCCCTCTTCAACGTCGGTCATTCCAAAGTCTGACTCTTCCTCCAACGGGTTTTCCCACCCAGCCAGCGGTGTTTCCTACCTAGCACTTTTGAAAAGTACCGTAGGCAGTGATGCATTGAGTGTCATCAACCAGGGACGAATCAACCCCTCTATTATTCTGACTTACTATTTTGCTAACTACCGTAGTCGATTTAGCTTCGTCTTCTACTCCAAATGGACTTGTAGGCCAAAAAATACGGTACATGCACACATACTGTTCCATTGTATAAAAAAAAAACCACCTTTAGAGGCCATTTTTCCCCGCAAAGCGGGGGTTGGCCTTTTTCGGGGACCGTGGTTGTTGTTGTTTTTCGGTCCCCTTTTTGAAGCAATGTTTTACGGCCGGATGCCCTTCCTGACGCCAACCCTTTTTGCCGCCTTTAACGACAAACAGGGAATTACCAGTGAACTGGTACTCAATTAGCCGACCTCGGAAGGATGACAGGCTGAGTCAACCCCCCTGGCGTTAATTCAGCAATCGACCGGGATTCGAACCCAGGATCCTAGGATCCTAAGCCGGCACCCTTTGACAAACTAATGGAAACGAACGAAATGCAGTCACTGAAAACAACTAAGAGCAATCAGAGATTGCAGACTTTTGCCAGAAGTTGTTTTGTGTGGTGTTCTTTGTGTGGCAAATAAATGGAAGGATGTACTAAATGAAAGGTCATTCATTGCAAACGAAAGGTCTAAAGGTCTGAAAAGGGTATAGCGGGTGTAATTTAATGTCTAAAGGGTTGGAATTGTCTGAAAGGGTCTTTGAACATCTAAAAAGTGTCTAAAGGTCGAAGGGGTCTACAAGATTAAAAGGTCTTGTGTGGGGGAGGTTTTTTTTTAGGGATTTAGAGGGTCTTAAAGGTATTTGGGGGGGGGGGCAGGGGTTTGACATATTAAGCCAGATACTGTTCCATTGTATGTAGAATATATAACGAGCCCATATATGGGACGTCATTTGTGGACAGCTATGGTAATGTTTCCATGTTTTTACATGTCATTTGCTCCATTAAAAGTGTTACCATCTCGTATCCAAATAGATTATTGCAATATTGTTACGATGGATACTGTGATTGCACTCGAAGAACCCCGAAGTTTTTATGTACATTTTAAATGTACACACTTCTGTGATACTGCAGACATGCCTAACAGTATGGAAATTGTGTATTTTGTGCATATTTGATAATGCACATTGCACATATTTGTGCACACATATGTGCATTGATAATGCACATATTTGATAATGCACACAATGCACATTTGATAACATTTATGTCTTTCAATCCTGACAAATGTCACACTCTCACTATGTTTCTCCGAAAAGATAGTCTGGAAAACCCTCCCATCTACTTTCTGAACAATCCTCCCCAAGAAGTTCTGTCACTCAACTTTTGGGTCTCACTATCTGCCATGATCTTTCCTGGGAAAACCACATTTCCAAGCTGGCCTCCAAAGCCAGTCGCCGGCTGCGCATCATCCATCGTGTGAAGTCCTTCCTTGACACACCTGAGCTCCTCACCACATGCAAGGCTTTTTCATCCGCAGCTCAATGGAATACTGTTCTCCCCTCTGGGCCGTTGCTCCTTCCTCAGACCACTGGGCCGGTGCTCCTTCCTCAGCCCTTCCTCAGACCCTCTGGGCCGGTGCTCCTTCCTCAGACCTAGCTCGGCTTCACGCTGTTGAAACCAAAGCTTTCAGAATCTTTGGAATCTCCCGCGATGAAGCTAACTCCGAGGGCCTTTCACTCACTCATCGCAGGCAGGTTGGTGGTCTTTTGTCTTCTACCGACTCCTCTCTGGCCTAGCTCCCCCAACTCTGTCTGTGCTCTGTCCCACAAATATTCCTACAGGTCGCACAAGAGCTGCCTGCAACCCTCTTATGGTTAAACTGCCAAAATCAAGACTCTCTATTCACCTTCACTCTTTTATTCCCCTTTCTCCCACCTCTGGAACAAACTCCTTCACTCTATTAAATCCCATTCCTCCCTCCAGGTCTTTAAAACAGCTGTTCACCACCATCTCTTGTCTTCCCCCTTCCAAAACTTTGATCTTTTCTATCCCCGTTAATTCACCCCAGATCCACTTTTTTGAAATTCCGACTTCTTTCCTGGAAGTCCTAGCAGTGTCCATGTGTTTCATACTTCTCCCACCCCCCACACCCCTTTCCCGTGCCTCCCCTCCCCACCCCCCTTTCCCGTGCCTCCCCCCCCCCCCCCACCCCCACCCCCTAAAGGCCCTTTCGCTCCCACAGATCTCCCGATGTCCCTGCTCTAAAATGTTGTTTTATGTCTTATGTTTGTTATGTTTTATGTGTCAGTTTGTCTTTTTGTGATTAATGTTAGCTCTTACACGAGCCTCGATCTTGTATACAAAAAAACAAAAAAACAAAAAAATGCACTATTATACATAAATCTGTTTAAAAAGATTTTATTTTTGTATTAAACCAAAAATGTAGTTTTGTGTAATTTTTTCCCCTTTATTCACATCCATGTCTGGCTTCTACATGTCTGGCTTCTACATGTCTGGCTTCCCTCTTACTTTTACATCCATGTCTGGCGAGTGTCCTGGAAGCAGTGACGGAAAGAGAGTGGCAATCACATGTGTGGGAAAATTACATGCTCAGTCAGGGTTGCCCAGATAGCTTTTTCATCCGCATGGCAGAGCACTGGTATAGTTCACCAGAGGACTTGGGTTCGATTCCTGGTCTGGGTGTGTAATTTTCCCGCATATATCAATTAAATTATATAATAAAGGGAGCGAAAGACAAGAAGGGGAGAGAAAGGAAAGCACAACAAGAGGGAACAGGGACATCGGGAGATCTGTGGAAGGGAGAGGGCTGGGGCGTGGTACATGGGATAAACAAGATGGGCACTACAGATGGGCACTACAAGGACTTTCAGGAAAGAAAACGGAATTTGATGGAGGTGGATTTTGGGTGGATTAACGGGAGTAGAAAAGATCAATGTTTTGGATGGGGGAAGATAAGAGATGGTGGTGGACCTTGCAGTAATTAAATAATCAGTTGCGGTTCAGGATCAAAAAATGTTTTTGTGCCTGCGAAAAACTGCGAATACGCGAAGCATCAGGGTGCAAATATAGAATCAGGTCGCATGCTATGAACCGCAAATGTCGGCGTCAGACAGTATTCCAAACACCAAGGCCTCAAACTTTTTCAATTGCTTGCTCTGAGATTGTCAGCATCAGATAGCAAAAGTTGTACTTCCCTCCTATTATGTCGGTTGATTATGAAGGAATGACAGAGTACTTGTATCGTCATCTGTGTTTTTTAATCTCATGTTCAAGTATGGGTGTGTGCATTTCTTGTAATGGTTTTTAATGACAAATTAAATGCAAAATGGAACCGAATGAATGATGCAAATATTAATATTGAACCGAATGAATGACGTATACGCAAATGCTTCTAAAACTCAATTTCCTCCCATATCTCTCTCCAAAACTCCTCATCTCTCCAATCTCCTTTGAAAGTTCCACAATTACACCATGTGATACAATAAACCGGTATTGTATCACATGGTGTATGATAGACCGGTATGATAGACCTGAGCCTCGTCCTGGAGGTGGGGTTGCTATCTTTATAAAAAACTCTCTTCCTCACTCGCCCTCCACTGCCCTCTCTCCACCTCACCCCCAGGAATACCTTTGGCTACGGCTTCCCCTTCGCTCCCACCTTTTGTTCATATGTGTGTTGTACCGTCCACCAAACAGCGATGACTCCATCTACATCTCGCTGTCTGATAATATGGACCAACTTCTATCGACCCATCCCAACTCTCTCTTCCTCATATGTGGTGATTTCAATTGTCACCATGCCAGTTGGCTGGGTGTGGGTACCTCTCTCACCAGCCATGGCTCTTCAGCAAAGGACTTCTGCGACTCACTGGGATTGACACAATCTGTCAATTTCCCGACCCTGATCTCAGTCAACGGAGCATCTTCTCTTCTGGATTTGGTTATGACAAAGTTCCCTGAAAATGTCTGCTGCTCTTCTTCTGCTCCAATCGGCTCATCTGATCATGTGCTTGTCAAAGTGGACATCTCTCTGACCATTCTCAGAGAGCCTCCTCAGCGTCGACGAGTCTGGCATTTCACTCAGGCCAACTGGCACGGTCTTCAAGCAGCCATCAATCATCTGGACTGGTCTCCCATCTCTACCGCCTCTGACATCAACTCATCCTGGGAATTCTTTCAAAGTAAATTGCTCTCTCTCTCATGCACAGATTTATACCATCTCGTCTTCAGTTGTCATACCCTTCCTCCCGTCCATGGTACACGGAATCTTGTGGTGAGGCTGTTGCCCTGAAACAACTTGCTTTCGTCTCCTGGAAAGCAAATCCAACGGAAGGAAATCTCATTTCCTTTCACAAAGCCCGAAACAAGTGTGTGTCCACCCTCAGGAGAGCCAGGAAACAATATCTCACCATTCTCAAGACCGAACTCTCTTATCTGTCTCCCTCTTCCAAATCCTGGTGGCATCTGGTCAAATCTGTTTCTGGTGTTTGTTCCCCCTCCATCCCCTCCCTCACCTCAAACGGCTTAACGGCTGACTCCGCACGTGAAAAGCTGAATGCCTCAACTCTGTGTTTGCCTCGAAATCTTGTGTCCCAAACCCATCCCTCTCTGTACCCACCGTACCCAGTCGTACCCAGCTGCTCCTGGACTCTGTGTCCTTTCCTCCTGACAAGGTGGAAAAGTTTCTGTCAACCCTCGACTCTGATTCTGCAACTGGTCCTGACGGCATCAGCCCACGGGTCCTAAAATCATGTCCTTCCGCTCTTTCACTCCCTCTTTCTGTTCTCTTCACCCTCTCTTTTGCTCAAGGTCATCTGCCATCTGCTTGGAAATCAGCCAACATCACCGCTTTGCACAAAAAAGGTGCAAAAACAGATCCCAGCAACTACAGACCAATCAGCCTTCTCCCAATTATCAGCAAAGTCATGGAATCCATCATTGCTTCAGATATGAAATCTTTCCTCTTCTCCAATGGCTTGATCTCTGATCATCAATTTGGTTTCAGACCTGGTCACTCTACTCTGGACATGCTGCTTCTGCTTTCTCAACAATGGATGGAGGTCCTCAACGCCAAACAGGAAATTAGAGCCGTCTCCCTTGACATTTCACGTGCCTTCGATACGGTCTGGCACCCTGCTCTGCTCACCAAACTCTCCTCCTTTGGTATCCATGGAAATCTCCACGCATGGCTGGCGGACTTCCTCTCTGGTCGTAGTCAACGTGTGGCCCTGAATGGGTTTCTCTCATCTCCTCTTCCTGTTCAGGCTGGAGTTCCCCAAGGTAGTGTTCTGGGCCCTGTGCTTTTTCTGGTCTTCATCAATGATCTCTCTGACTCTCTTGAAAATCCTCTCTATCTCTTTGCTGACGACTCTACTCTCTGTCGCTCCATTCCTCATCCCTCAGATCGGCAGTCTGCAGCCTCCTCACTCTCTGCAGACCTGGACAAAATCACAGACTGGGCAAACAAATGGAACATGTCTTTCAATCCTGATAAATCTCACACTCTTACGATGTCTCTCCGAAAAGACCGACTGGAAAACCCTCCCATCCACTTTCTGAATAATCCTCTCCAAGAAGTTCTGTCACTCAAGCTTTTGGGTCTCACTATTTGCCATGATCTTTCCTGGGAAAACCACATTTCAAATCTGGCCTCCAAAGCCAGTCGCCGACTGGGCATCCTCCGTCGTGCGAAGTCCTTCCTTGGCACACCTGAGCTCCTCACCACATACAAGGCTTTCATCCGCAGCTCTATGGAATACTGCTCTGCCCTCTGGTCTGGTGCTCCTGCCTCACACCTAGCCCGTCTTCACGCTGTTGAAACCAAAGCGTTCAGAATCATTGGAATCTCCCGCGATGAAGCTAACTCCAAGGGCCTTTCACTCACTCACCGCAGGCAGGTTGGTGGTCTTTCCGTCTTCTACCGACTCCTCTCTGGCCTTGCCCCCCCAGCCCTCTCTGGGCTCTGTCCCCCAAATATTCCTACAGGTCGCACAAGATCTGCCTGCAACCCTCTTATGGTTAAACTGCCAAAATCAAGACTTTCTGCTCACCTTCACTCCTTCATTCCTCTTTTCTCCCGCCTCTGGAACAAACTCCCTCACTCTCTTCAATCCCACTCCACCCTCCAGGTCTTTAAAACAGCTGTTCACCACCATCTCTTATCCTCCCCCATCCAAAACTTTGATCTTTCCTACCCCCGCTAATTTCGGTCCCCTTGTGTTTTATACTTCTCCCACCCCCTTCCCACGCTTCCTGCCCCCAAGCCCTCTCCCTCCCACACTCTCCCTGCTCTCAAATGTTGTTGTTGTGTGCTTCCCCTTCTCTCCCTATCTTGTCTTCCGCTCCCTCTTTTTGTATATTTTGTTTGTCTGGTTGATTTGTTTGTGAAATAAATGTTAGCTCTTTCACGAGCCTCGATTCAGTATATAAAAAAAAAAAAAACACCTACTAGGTATTACCCTAACTTCAAATCTATCCTGGAATCCACACATTACACAAATAGCTAAATCTGCCTTGAAGAAACGGAGTCCTGTTCAGATGTCACAGATTCTTCTCCTCTCAACAGTTGCTTCAACTCTATAAAGGTTTGATTTGTCCTTGTATAGAGAGCTGCTCTCACATCTGGGGAGGTACTAGTGCCACATGCTTACTGGACAGAATTGAATTAAAAGTGATTCGACTTATCAACTCTCCCAATCAGACCTCAAAACTTGACCCGCTCAAATTACGTCACAAAGTTGGCTCTTTCTCTTTTCTACAGATATTACTTCGGTTTTTGCTCCCAATAACTTGCTGCTTGTGTGCCTCCACCATTAGCGAGACCACGGATTACTCGACAAGCCACTACATCTCATGATTATTGTGTGGCCATTGGCAACTCAAGGGTGGGCCGTTATGATGTTTGTTTCTTCCCCTCCACTGCCAAACTCTGGAACTCTTTACCTTCACATGTCTTTCCTAACACTTATGGTCTTCCTCTTTTCAAAAAGCAGATTCTAGTCAGGTTCACTATGTTAACAAATATAATTTCGTTCAAAATTTTGGTAGATTAGCAAAACTATACATTTTTGGAATATTCAGAGCATGAGGATCCAAAAATTAATGTTTACATTTGCGTAGACACCTTTGCGAAAATGACACTCAGGACAGTGATGAAGATAGTCAGGTTCACTATGTTAACAAATATAATTTCTTTCAAAATTTTGGGATTAGCAAACCTGTACATTTTTGGAATCTTCAGAGCATGGAGAATCTGAAAATCAGTTTGCATTTGCACAGACACCTGCATGGCCGCCATTTTGGATTTTGAAAATGGCCGCCATAAAATACATATTTTGCGCGATCTCGGCTTCTAGTCAACCTAGAGACTTAATTAAATATGCTAATCCTATGTTTTCTGGGTCAAGGAATCCAATAAAGGCCTCAAAATAGTGCTCAGGTTTATAGAAAAGCAACAAACAAAGGTAATTGAAAACCATTGTCTTTATATTTGTGATATAACTGTATTACATAATACATGATATTGCAAGTCCTTTGAAGTTATAGGTTGTTGTAGGAAGTTATAGGTAGTATCAGATTGAACTATAAGTCCTATACACAGGATCTACGAGGTCTATACTGTTCAGGAATATGCTTTTACAGATCTTCATCACTGTCCTGAGTGTCATTTTCGCAAAGGTGTCTACGCAAATGTAAACATTAATTTTTGGATTCCTCATGCTCTGAATATTCCAAAAATGTATAGTTTTGCTAATCTACCTAAATTTTGAACGAAAAAACATAGTGAACCTGACTATTCTCTGCTTTCTCAAAAACTCTTAGACTATTCTCTCCTTCTTTACTTTTCTCTATCAATGCAGCTCTTTTATTTGGCCTGGCATCGATGAGGACGACATAGTCTGTGCCTGGAACCTTCTACATTAAAAAAAAAATATATATATATATATATATTGAATGGGGAAGCAAGACCGAGGGTGTAATTTTTGAAAACTGGAAACGATATTTGAATCTGAGAGTTTATAACATCTGGAAAGTGATTTGTTTACAGAAACATGAAGGTTGTTTTCTCTTGTGCTTTCATTCACAATTTCAGATAAAAGTATTTGATTCATGTCTGGATAAACCAATCTGTAACCTGGACGTTTTAATGATTATTTTCCCATTTTTATGTGGATAAAAAAACTGAATTTCTTCTCTTCTTGTTGGTGCTGCTATTCCTGATTGTGTAAGCAGAACAGATCCACATTGTACACTCCATGGACGTGTCACTGTCTGTTTCCAGGATTTCTGGAAGGAACTCGCCAAGCTCGGGGTATTGGGGATTACCGCACCAGGTTAGATGTCTTGGTGTTTTTCACAATGAAGATTCTTCTTCATTTTGGCTTTGATTTCAGACTGTTATCCTTTCTAATTCTTTATGCCTCTGTTTCCCAAATGGAAGTGTATTACCCCACGTGCGTGAAGCGCAAAGCATAGTTAAGCAATTCGTTTCCTTTATCTGTGTCGGTCTGTCTGTCCACAGACAGTCTACGATCGAGGAACGACTTGATTTCAATTGAATGTTATATTTTGAACATGAATCGGAAAACGAACATGTAGTTTTACAGTACTTTGCTCTGAATTTGGCAAATTGTACGGAATATCGTCCCATGCACACAGAGAACTAATAAAGGTAATTGTATTATTCTGTCTACCTCTGACGGCCATACACAGTTGAAAATTGAAAATCATTCCAAATAGGAAACTTACTGTTTTTAGGGATGTCACAAAGGACAGAAAAAAATAGGCACAAATAACGAATGAAATGTGTTAAATAAGGTGGTGAAATGTGTGTCGGAGCTCTGACTGGGCCACTCAAGGACATTTATCGTTTTTGTTCCTTAGCCACTCCCGTGTAGTATCCCCTGATCTGTGCCTTTCCATAACTTCATCCCAGAGGTCTTTTGCAAGCTTATTGGTGCTCATGGTTGAGTTTTCTGTGAAATGCACTACCCAGCAGAGGAAACCTACAGGAAGAGCTGATTACCTCCACCACCGAAGGTGGATGGAGGTTATGTTTTCACCCCTGTCTGTCTGTCTGTCTCTGTCTGTTTGCTTGACTGTGAATAGGATATCTGAGTTGTGGACTGATTCGGACAAATTTGGTGGAGAGGTTGGGTATGTATGACAAGAACGAAATTATTAGATTTTGGTGAAGATTCAGATCCGGATCCGGCTAGTATAATTTTTTATTTATTTATGATTCTTCACCATTCGGAGATAGAGCTAAAACCAAAAATAGTACGATGTCTCAAAAGTTATGGATGGAATTGGATGAAACTTGGTGGAGAGGTTGTGTGTGTAACAAGGACAAATAGATTCGATTTTTGGTGAAGATCTGAATTTGGATTTGGATACGAGAATTATTTAATTTTAAAGTGATTCTTCACCATTGAGGTATCGGGCAAAAAGTGATCTATAACATGATATTTTAAAAAGTTATGGACAAGTTATGACTAAACTTTGTGAATGAGTTGGTTAGGTGACAAGAACAAGCCGGTTAGATTTTGGTTCAGGTCCGGTTCCAGATCCGGCCTTTGAGTGTAATCAGTGGGATGCAAAACGTAAACTGTTCAAGCCAGCAGAGGTATGCACTCTGAAATAGAATAGAAGTTCTATTCTGAAATAATCAGAATCGCTACAATTTAACACAGGGGGAGGTGAATTAACTTGGTGTATGAATTTTTATTGTAATTGGTTACACCTGAGCTCATTTACAATTGCTATTATAAGGGGGGTGGACACTTATCCAACCAAGATATTCTAGTTTTGTATTTTTAATTGATTTTCTGAAATTTGTAGAATTTGTTTTTCACTTGGAAGTTGTGGGTTACGATGTATAAATAAAGGTGGAATACGTCTGATTTAATGCAATTTAATTCCAGTCGACAAGGCAACAAAAGGTGAAAATTGTGAAAGGGGGTGTAGACTTTCTATAGGAAATGTATATTTATATGTATATAATATATATAGGTATAAATTGGTGCTGGGTGATAATCGCGATGGCACAATAATCATGCTTTAGATTTACTATCGTGAAAACGATAATGGAAGTTAACTATCACAATAGCTGCTGCGCATGTGCAGTCAGTAAAACACACCTTGAACCTGGATATTGATGGTGTATTGGCTGCTTGGAGCAGTTATTGTGCTAGTTTCTTTCAAAAGATATACCCATGTAAAACGCAGCTCTATACAATAACGCAGGTGATATAATATGGAATGGATATTCTCCAATTTAAATGGTATATCATTAAACAATAAACGTCCAAAAAAACAACCATTTAATCAAGGTGCTAAAGCTGCTGCCGATGTCAAAATCGCTGATCCGTTTGCGTTCGCTTTGTCTGTGCGCGAAGTTAAGCACTCAAGGCAACATCATGCCAAAGATCGAGAAGGTGAGTGTACTCTGTGTGTGCAGTTTTGGCACTGAGGACAGGGACAAGCAGGTAATGTCGTTCTTCCCTCTCACCATTCTCGTTGGACCGAACAGAGTTGGAAAGATTGTGTTGTGTTTCCTTTATTTGTTTATTAATTTTTTGGCACAACATGGGATAACTTGGCATTTATTATTTGTGAAGTTCAGCACCAAATGTGTAATTTTAAATGTCTGAAGAGTGAAGATAGTCATATATATATATATATATATATATATATATATATATATATATTGTTGTGGTTTTGAGAATAAAGGATGACCCCCCCTCGTAGGTAGACGCACCACAACATGAAACCTCGCGGTAGTTCAGTTATTTGTTCGTAAATGTAAGCGTAGTCTCCTTTCCTGTGTTAGTTTTGCGTTGAGCAGGCCAGTGAGCTTACGTGTTCTTTTGCGCTGGAATGCCACGTGCTCGGCCTGAACAAGTCTGGCAAGGCCGAAGGGAGGAGCTGCAGGAGGGAGTGGCTGGTAAGCAACGAGCCGCCAATCAGAGCTCGAGGGGAGTGGCTAACCACGGCAACGGGAGGCAGAGCATGGAACATTCGAGTAAGGCCGGGGCGGAGCCATAAAATCTTGCTCCGGGCCCCCCGCCTCAGTTCAGCTGCGCAGCGCACGAGGTCGATGCATCGAGTCAGAATCGGGGTATCAGAGAGAACGAGTCGGAGTGCTTGTAACTGCTCAAACTGTTTGCAATAGCCTCGTTGTACACGAATGCCCCGTGCCCTGCGCTCTGCGCTGTATTAATCGCGCTTGAGAAGACGACCCATTCCGGGCCACAGACGCGTGATCTCCTGCCTGCATTTCCCTGCATACGTGCCGTGACCGCCAGAGGGCCACGCCGGGCGAGCTGTCCGGGAGCGACCGACGGCAAGGCGCGTTTGGCGCGCGAACTTTCTTCCTCCATTTCCCCGTGTGAGTGAGTGGGCCCTTTGTCTGGGAATAAGTTAACATTGCTTAAGTGCCTGCTCTGTGTCTCTTCGTCCTGTACATAAATAATAAATCGTGTTCTTCCTCTTATTTGACCGTTCCCGTCCCTTCCATCCATTGGCCTAGCATAGTACGAATAGAACCGCTCGAATCGGGTTCCATAAAAGTAAAGGCACAAGTCACGTGATGCGCGCACCGCTCGGGCGTACTCGATTAGCGTGGCTTGTGCGAGGTCCGGTCCCCGTTTTCGCGGCAGTGTGGGTCAAAGGTACGTGCGGCGTCGACCCGATACCCTTTTCCACGTTCCCTGCGGAAGTGGCGATCGTGGCCACGAAGACCCAAGGGGGAAAAAGGGGTTTAACCCCCCCTTTGTAACGTGGACGGGCTTCGGGAGATCCACAAAAATATATATATATATATATGTATATATATATATATATATATATATATATATATATATATACAGTGAACCCTCGTTTATCGCGGGGGTTACGTTCCAGAACCCCCCGCGATAACCGAAAATCCACGAAGTAGCGACCATTTTTTTTTTTTTTTTTAATATATATTTTAAAGCATTATGAACTCCCCACACTCTTATTAACCTTTCCCATACTCTTATAAACACTTCCTATACTCTTAAACACTTTTTACACTCTTAAACATACGTAATTTTAACAACATATAAAATTCTAATGGGTACTCACCATTGAAGATACTGTAGCTACCCATGGGTTCCCCAAGCAAGACCAGCATCAGAATCTCCTTGCTCCAGCCGGTGACGTCACCGGCGGGGATTCCCGGCGCGAGAGTGGCTGGTCACGTGACCGCTAAAGCGTGCCGCGCTTTGCGGGTATAATCAGCTACACCTGTTGATCACGTGACCACCGATTCACCGAAGCACGCCACGCTTGAGAGGCGTGGCTTTCGGTTTCTGGTTGTGCTTTATAATGCAGCCCGATAAATGGGCTTTTCAGTGTTCCCGAGTTGGTTTTGAGAATAAATATCTTCTCGGACGAGTTTGTGTCTTGCCCGTCATTTCGTCCGTATCAAGCAAGAGCCCCGGCTCTTCAATACTACAACTTGCGTGATGAAGATGATGATGAATTAGCTGTGCAGTACTGATGACGATGAAGGTGATGACGATGATGAATGTACTGGCGTTTTCCATACGCACGACTCTTTGTCTACCCTTCTACTGTACACTATGTACAGTATTTTATTTCTTGTAATATGTTTTAAATACTGTATTTTTCTTATTTCTTTACGTTTTTTAATTTTTTAGGCTAGAAAATGCTTATTTTACCACAAAAATATTTAAAATAATAGTATATAAAAATACATTTATACCGCAAAATCCCGCGATATAGCGAAAAATCCGCGATATAATTTTACATATACTAGCGAGAAAAAACCGCGATGTACCGAATCCGCGAAAAGTGAACCGCGATATAGCGAGGGATGACTGTATATATATATATATATATATATATATATATATATATATATATATATATATATATATATATATATATATATATGTATAACCTTCATAAATGTCCCAATTAGCAAGCAGCTTGCTTGGTGTGTTCCGTCTGCAAGCAGCTTGCTGTCGCTTGCCAAGCCAGACGTTCCGTATCGACTGCTTTGCAAACTGCTCGTCCAGTCACTCGGCAAACAGAGAAAGGGATTTCGTCCAGGTAAAATGAGGTTTGACTTTAAACAAATTGCAACAGAATTATGAAATAAAGAGTGTGAACACACATAACTCGATGACTATTCAGTTTGTTTTTATGTGGATTGTTATTGTATGCTACATCGTTCTCAAGGTGCTAATCACATTATTTATATAATCACGATATTATCGCAATAATCGTGATAATGAGGTCCATTATCCTGATATAGGTTTTCCATTATTGCCCACGCCATATATATATATATATATATATATATATATATATATATTGTTGCGGTTTTAGAACCCACACTTTTGTAAATAAATAATCACTTGTAAATATGACATTAAAGGTTAAAGGTAGCCCCCTTAGTTAGGCCACCTTAGAAATTCCAGTTATTTCATTATTATGTGTTTTAGTTAAGGCCGTGTTTCCAATAGTTGAATCTGCGTTGTGTCAATCAAATAAGGAGAAGGTCCCATTTCATTTCATCCATTTTGGGACCTCCCTCTCCAAGCGCCGCCATTACGTGCCTTGCCAGCAGCGTTCGCTGCCTTCGCGCTCGTTCAAACGACGCCATTAGCCATGTGGTCGGCCCGAGGAAAAAGGGGGCGGAACGCCGAGAACAAGGTGTGGCCTGTCATCCAGCCGTCAAAGGCGTGGCCGGTAAGCCTTCACCAGCCAACCAAGGCTGAGGCAAGATCACCGACGGGCGTGGCTTTTTGGCTGGCAGAGTGATCTTGGCGCACGTTATATAAGCGCGAGCGCAAAGCCCTTTCACAGGACTTATTCAGCGGCGCTCATTTAAGAGGACTGGTGAGAGCGTGCATTGTAACGGACTTGCACGGACTTCTTCCTTTGGTGGACTTGATGAGAGAGCGCTGAGTGCATTGCGAAAGCCTATACGGAGCGCACATTGGCAAAGGAGGACTCACTCGCTGGCGCTGAGTAGAGAACTTTATTACGTACATTATTACACACGACCATACGTTTATTACGTACAAAGGACACGACCCTTACCCCCGCACCCCCCCCCCCCCCCCCCCCCCCCCGCCATATGTAAGGTCCGGTTGCGTTCCAACTACGTGCGGAGCTGCCTGCCGGGTTTCTCCCGCGGGACCGGAGCCTGGACACCATCGCCTCGACACCATCGCCTGGGCCATCCACCTGGACCTTCCACCCTACCAGCTACAATCCCCGTGTGAGTGTGTATGTTTGTATGGGGTCATAAGTTAAGACTGAAATAAGACTGCCCTGTGTCCTCCTCCTTCTTCTTCTTCTTCTTCCTGTACATCCTTTTGTTTCCTCTTTCCTCCTGTATATTGGTAATAAATTACCTTGTTCTTTCTTGGTTTTCTGGTGTTGATTGCGAAAAGTATGGATGGACTGAAGGAAAAGATGAACAAGTGGAAGGAATGTATGGAGACAAAAGGTCTGAAGGTGAATATCGGAAAGACAAAGGTGATGGCAAGTGGTAAAGCATGTGGTGAGGTGGAAAGAACTGGGAAGTGGCCGTGTGCTGTGTGCAGGAAGGGTGTCGGAGTGAACTCCATTCAGTGTACAATGTGCGCTGAGTGGGTTCATCAAAAATGTAGTGGTCTGAGAGGGTCATTAACCAGTGTGGCAGCTACATTCAAATGTAAGGTGTGCGCAGAGGGAGCTGCAGATGGAGGAAATGTTGAGTTGGATCTTGGAGATGGCGTGAAGCTGGAAGGTGTGAAAACATTTTGCTACCTCGGAGACATGCTGAATGGAGAAGGTGGATCAGACTCGGCAACGGTTGCTCGAGTGAGATGTGCATGGAAGAAGTTTCGGGAACTGAGTGGCGTGCTGATGAGGAGGAGAGTGTCGCTGAAGCTGAAGGGAAAGGTGTATGCTGCATGTGTGAGAAGTGTTATGATTTATGGGAGCGAGACATGGGTAATGAACGTAGAGCAGCAACGAAGGCTGGAAAGGGTGGAAATGCGAATGGTTCGATGGATGTGCGGAGTATCGTTGAGAGAGAGGAGGACAAATGATGAATTGCGAAAGATGATGGGAATATTGCCTGTGATTGATGCTGTGAAGAGGAACAGGTTGAGATGGTTTGGTCATGTATTGAGGAAGGATGAAAGTGACTGGTTGAGAAGAGTGATGGAAGTTAATGTAGAAGGAAGTAGAGGACGGGGAAGACCGAGAAAGACTTGGCTAAAGATGGTGGAAGAAGAAATGCGGGCAAGGGGGTTAACAAGGAGAGATGCAGAAAATAGGGCAAAATGGAGAAGATTGTCATGGGGACCGCAAGGCTAACCCCCGCTCTAGCAGGGAAAATTGCCTTAAAATGCATGTTGTTGTTTCTTGGTTTTCCCTAATCCGATCGCATCCGTCCTTTCTTTCATTGGGTAAACGTGGCACGATTCGGAACCGCTAGAATCGGGTTTAGTCTCTTGGTTAATAGCTCGGATCGCGGATTGCTAACCGCTCGGCATTATCCATCATATCCGTGGTTTGAGCGGGAGTTATTCCCTCGTTTCCGGCGGGCATTAGTACTTAGGTAGCAGCGAACCCCTAGGCCTAGCAAACCCTACCTAACGCCATGCCGGGAAGGACGTTATAGCTTCCCAGGACTCAGGACGGCCAGCTAAAATGACAAGGGGATTAACCCCCCCCCCCTTGACAAGGGGAGCGCCGACCCCTGAGATCCGTAACTATATTTTTTTTTTTTTTTTTTTTTTTTTTTAATATATTTTAATATATATTTATATATATATATATATATATATATTTATATATTTATATATATATTTATATATATATTATATATATATACTAGCAAAAGTACCCAGCCTTGCCGGGTAACAATGAATTGCTTCCTGGCGGGAATATGATATATTGATCTACGCAATCTCTGTCCATCTTGAGGGAATTTAAAAAATATATCGCAGGTACAGTGGAGTCTGATGCAGTGGAGTAACACCCCATCCCATGGAAGTTACACTCACAAACTGCTTACGAAGTACCAGGCTGTGCTTATGCAATTTAATAAACCGTTCGTGTAAAACAATGACGTTCTTTTGCTGACAGTTTCGTTCAGTTTCAGCAACACACACACACACACACACACACACACACACACACACACACACACACACACACACACACACACACACACACACACACACACACACACACACACACACTCAGTAAGACACACAGTAACACACACACTCAGTAAGACACACAGTAACACACACACACACACATTGTAACACTAACACACGCACCAATCTCGTATATTGAGATGCCTATAGCCGTATATCTACACCGGCACCACTCTCGTATAGCGAGATGTGTTTTACCTGACAAAGCTAAATGATAAAAAAGAAAATCATAACCGAACCACCAACGCCGCGTAGGCAACTATCCATTTCGTCAAGCATTACATCAATCAACCATCCATTACAAGTCCATTTTGGCGATCGACACAGTTTAGGGGATTGTTTTCTCACACACCGACTATATACACTGCATGACCAAAAGTATACAGGCACGCCTTATAATTAGTGGATTTGGCTGTTTTAGCCACACCCATTGCTGACAGGTATATATAATCAAGCACACAGCCATGCAATCTCCATGGACAAACATTGGCAGTGGAATGGGCCAGACTGAAGAGCTCAGTGACTTTCAATGTGGCACCGTCATAGGATGCCACCTTTCCAATCAGTCAGTTCGTCAAATTTCTGCCCTGTTGGAGCTGCCCCGGTCAACTGTAAGTGCTGTTATTGTGAAGTGGAAACGTCTAGGAGCAACAACAGCTCAACCGCGAAGTGGTAGGCCACACAAGCTCACAGAATGGGACCGCCGAGTGCTTTGGCGCATAAAAATCCTCTGTCCTCGGTTGCAACACCCACTACGGAGTTACAAACTGCCTCTGGAAGCAACATCAGCGCAACAACTGTTCGTTGGGGGCTTCATGAAATGGGTTTCCATGGCCGAGCAGCCACACACAAGCCTAAGATCACCATGCACAATGCCAAACATCGGTTGGAGTGGTGTAAAGCTCGCCGCCATTGGACTCTGGAACAGTGGAAACGCGTTATCTGGAGTGATGAATCGCACTTCACCATCTGGCAATCTGACGGACGAATCTGGGTTTGGCGGATGCCATGAGAACGCTACCTGCCCAAATGCATAGTGTAAACTGTAAAGTTTGGTGGAGGAGGAAAAATGGTCTGGGGCTGTTTTTCATGGTTCGGGCTCGGCCCCTTAGTTCCAGTGAAGGGAAATCTTAACGCTACAGCATACAATGACAATCTAGAGTTTTAGACGATTGTGTGCTTCCAACTTAGTGGCATCAGTTTGGGGAAGGCCCTTTCCTGTTTCAGCATGGCAATGCCCCCATGCACAAAGGGAGGTCCATACAGAAATGGTTTGTCGAGATTGGTGTGGAAGAACTTGATACAGAGCCCTGACCTCAACCCCATCGAACACCTTTGGGATGAATTGGAACGCCGACTGCGAGCCAGGCCTAATTGCCCATCATCAGTGCCTGACCTCACTAATGCTCTTGTGGCTGAATGGAAGCAAATCCCCGCAGCAATGTTCCAACATCTGGTGGAATGCCTTCCCAGAAGAGTGGAGGCTGTTATAGCAAACAAAGGGGGAACCAACTCCATATTAATGCCCATGATTTTGGAATGAGATGATCGGGTGTCCGTGTACTTTTGATCATGTAGTGTATAATACCACCATATATCGATCACCGGCACCGATCTTGTATAGCGAGATGCGTTTTACCTGACAAAGTAAAAAAAAAAAAAAAAAAAAACTTACACCAGAATGAGAATCTCAACCTCGCTTAAATAAATGCATATATACACTTAGATATAAAATCGCAAGATATGGTCAATTTTGTCAGATTTTCACTCCAGATTTGGACATTATTTAGTCTGCAGCATCCAATCCTCATAGCCGAATCCAGATTTTGATGATATACTTCAATTATGTAATGATAATCGATCATGTTTCCAAGGCAACGATTTTTGTGATTCCATGGCACGTTTGAGTAGGCTGAAACAAAAATGGCGGCTTAAGAACCCAGCGAGGTGCAGTGGGCTGACCAAGATAGCGGGCCACCATATTGGTAAACCACCACATCGGGTTTTTTTTCTTATGAGCACCTCGTTAATCATTTTCAAAAGATGTTATAACACACCCAAACACCCAGTTTTCATCCTTGTAATCTGTTGGAGGTGCAGGTGTATGCATGCAAAGTTTGGGGCCGCTAGGTTTCATGGTTTTGGAGTTATGGAGGAGACAGACAGACGGATGGATGGACACTGCCTTTTATTATCGTAGATATGTATATTATGTATGACATAAAGGTGTACTTGACCAGGGAGTTGTGGTCGACGGCCATTCAATTTACTTAACGTATGAACGATTGTTCGGAACAGAATCCCTTTATAACCTGGGGATGCTCTACTGCATTTTGTTTAAAAATTGCTGTTCAAATGACGAGCCAAAGATGAAACATTAAATTTTATAACCTCAATACCTTATCAAATGAGCACACGGTGGCTCAGCATTCGTTTAAAAATGACAGAATATGGTGCTGTTTGATACAGTACACCATTCGATGAGAGAGGGATTTTAAATGTATCGATGCACAGCCACTCAATAACGTCATCCGACAATCGCTATACACTTCATGTGTGTGCAATGACGTCATTATACAAGTACTTTATAATCGGAATCGGTCGCATAATCTGCAGATTTTTTTTTTTCCTAATCTGTTACATTCAAATTTCCTCATGGGCCCAGCACTGATAGTAATATATACACATATATTTGTGTTTCGGACTTTGTGAGAAACATGGGATTGGTCAAAATTAACTGTCTAACACTGCTGTCCAAGGTAGAGAGCATCCATCTACAAATATGCGTCTTTGAAGGTGTTGTGACATTCTCAAATTAATGTCTTATTTAACTTTATTATTTAACTTATTAATTATTTCACTTTATTCGGTTAAATACAAATCCAGGCTTTGTTTGAGACCATCTCGTAGAGTGGTGTAAGAAATGTCTTTACTCGACACTTAAATTTGAGGAAGAAGAGGAAGGTGTAGAAACAGGGGAGGAGGAGAAGGAGAAGTTCAGTCATGAAATATTGAAGAGATTAAGGGCATGACCTTTTGCTGTGAAGATGGAGTTCTAACAGATTCAAACTTAAGTCATCCTGTGCCTTTGTCGGGCGAGGAAAATGAGCGTGCAGTAAAGATGGATGTCACAAAGTACAACGAGCTTTTTGAAGACAAAGACCATTTATATTTGTGTGAACATTTGCCATAACTCGGGGCACAGATATTTATTGCATCTCTTGTGGAAAACTCTCATGTCATCTTGGGAAGATTCGCTTTTCAAGCGATAAATGAAAAGATGCTTTACTATCGCTTCTCCGCATGCTTCATTGAACCGTCTCTTGAAGGAGTGAAATGGAAACTAATTTGTGTCCGACAAGAATGAATGAAATGAATGGATAAATTGATATCGCTGATGTTGGAATTGCAAAGTGAGGTTATCAAAGGGAGGGCGCCTGATACATATTTTTGTGATTGGATGTAACTCGAGCTCTGGCAATGTCATTACACTACTAAGTGATCTAAAACTTATGGAGAGACTTGTAAACAAGTCGTGAGCAGGACAGGGACATTGGGAGACCAGTGTCCATTTACATGAATTACAAATGTATCCGTGTTCATCAACTTAGGATACGGGATTTGAGTCTAGAGTTCCCGCTTCATGAGCTAGGTGCTGGAGGATAGGTACATGGGGATGGGACAGGCCAACCTGATGCTTAGATTGTGATTATCCCATTGAATCCGATATCTTGTAATTTACTTTATTTCCTCTCACCACATGTTACCTGTGACACTGTGTATGGTTTTTTTTGTTCTACAGTGGAGTTTGGGGGTTGTGGTGGTGGATATCTGGACCACATAATATGCATGGAAGAGATTTCCAGGGCATCCGCTGCTGTGGGCCTGAGCTACGGGGCACACTCAAACCTTTGTGTGAATCAGATTGTCCGGAACAGTACCAAAGCGCAGAAGGAAAAATACCTGCCCAAGGTACCATTGTCCGCTGTATGTTTTCTTTTCCGGTGGTACTGTTGTATCTGAAGATGTGAAACACTTTTTATTAATATTAGGAGAGGTTTTAAAATAATGCAGAGATCGCAAAAGAGTAAACACCAAAGGAACTCGATAAACTCAATTTTATCTGAGAGCAATGGCTTGGAGCAGCATTCCGATGTTTCAGACACGAAATGGCTGAAGTGTCTGATCTGGGAGAGGTGCTCAACGACTATGAACAGTCCCTACTTCCTGTCTTACATGTCTACGAGTATAAAATGAGATCGCTTTTGGGTTTTTTAAGCCTCTAGCATGGGGTATGGCTTATTACCTCCGGCACCAAAGGTGGACTGAGGTTATGCTTGCACGCCTGTCTGTCTGTTTGTCTGTGAACAGGATATCTGAGTGTTGGACAGACTTTGATGAAACTTGGTGGACAGGTTGGGTGTGTGACAAGGCCGAATTGATTTGATTGTGGCGAACTTCCGGATCCAGATCAGAGAATTTTTAAGCGATTCTTCATCAATGATTAATAGGGCTAAAACAATATTGCATGTTATCTCAAAAAGTTATGGATGGATTCGGACGGAACTTGGTGGACAGGTTGGGTGTGTGACAAGGAAGAATTGATTCGCTTTTGGTGAAGATGCCAATCCGGATCTGGATGAGAGAATTTTTAAAATGGTTCTTCACCATTGAGAGATGCAGCCAAATACGATATACAGCATGGTATTTCAAAAGGTTCTCGACACGTTATGACAACTTGGTGGACGAGTTGGGTAGATGACAAGAACAAGCCAATTATAGTTTGGTGCTGATCCGGCCTATCGATGGGATAGGCCGGATACATCGTGTAAACTGTTCAGCGTAGCAGATATATGCGCTCAACCGAGTGCCATTCAAGTTGTGATTGGGACTATGTGAAAATAAATAACCAGGTATTTGGCAAGGATGCATTACTTTTACCTGCTATAATTATTTCAAGATGCATTTCATGAGAAATAAAATAGCTTCTGTGCCGTCCCTCGTACAATTCACAATATTGTTATCGGATCACGCAGATTCTGTTTTTTTTTTTTTTTTTTTTTTTTGTATACAAGATCGAGGCTCGTGTAAGAGCTTACATCTATCTATAATTCCAGCAATCTCTGTGTGTGTGTGTGTGTCTGTATGCGACCGCTGTTTCTCGACAACTACCGGTCCGATATACTTGAAACTTGCCAGGTATATTGCTGGGGACCCGAGGATGTGCCTTTTCAAGGTTTGAAATTAATCGGAGAAGTAGTTACCGAGCTATGTCCAAAAAACGATTCAACCAATCAGAGAGCAGCGAGCTATCACGTGTGCCGAACGTGGCGAACAGACTCTGCCTCGGACGGCACATTTGAGAGCGTATTCATTTATTTCCCGTCGGCAAACTATGTTGGCGCTATGTTGGCGTTAAACTATGTTTTAAAACTAATTAAAACTAATTTGCGATTCTTTCGCTTTGCGATGCGATTTGCGATTGCGTTAAACTCGCTCGGGCGTTAAACTATGTTTTAAAACTAATTAAAACTAATTTGCGATTCTTTCGCTTTCCTGCGCATTTGTGCACGATATGGCGATTTCTTTACCAAACTCCGCAAGCCGTTAGCTTTGGACCAAACCATTTCATGTAAATAGAGGGGGGGGATTGTCACCGTACTCGCAAGCCGTTCGCTATGGACCAAACCATTTCATGTAAATAGAGGGGGGGGGGGATTGTCACCGTACTCGCAAGCCGTTCGCTTTGGACCAAACCATTTCATGTAAATAGAGGGGGGGGATTGTCACCGTACTCGCAAGCTGTTCGCTTTGGACCAAACCATTGCATGTAAATAGAGGGGGGGGATATACTTTTAGATATATATATAGTACGGGCATGCCCTAGTTGATCACAAAGAGACAAACTGACATAAAACATAAAATATGATAAAGGGATCGGTAGAACAAGATGGAGAGCATGGCCATCAGGAGATCTATGGGGGGGAAGAGGCATGGGAAGGTGGGGAGGGGTTGGGAGAGGTAAAAAAAACACATGGACACTGCTATGACTTCCAGGAAAGAAGTCGGTATTTCAAAAAAGTGGATCTGGGCTGAAGTAACGGGGGTAGAAAAGATCAAGGTTTTGGATGGAGGAAGATAAGAGAAGTTTCTGGACTCGTTATGACAACTTGGTGGACAAGTTGGGTAGATGACAAGAACAAGCCAATTAAAGTTTGGTTATGATCCGGATGCGGATCCGGCCTATCAATGGGATACAAAGCGTAGACTGTTCAGCGTAGCAGATATATTGTTGTTGAGGATAATGTTGTTGTTGGCGTTTTGAGGATAATGCTTTGTCTTTTTTGAATTTGAGAAGCAAAGTACGTCGGAAATCATTAAACTTGCCTTGGCCTTATTTTTTCAGCTCATCTCCGGGGAGCACGTCGGAGCTTTGGCCATGAGTGAAGCCAATTCCGGCTCGGATGTAGTGTCAATGCGGCTCAGAGCTGAACATCAGGGTGACCACTTTGTCCTCAATGGCAGCAAGTTTTGGATCACAAACGGCCCTGATGCCGACGTCATTATCGTATATGGCAAGACGGACCCCAAGGCGCAGCCCACCTCTCGTGGCATTACGGCTTTCATCGTAGAGAAGGCAGGCGATGCTTAACAGCACGGCATTTAAAATGCTGTCTCTCTCTTTCTCTTTCCATGTCACCATATTTACTTTTCACGATATTGAAGAGGTTATCCACAAATGTTCATGCATCCATATTTCGCATGGATTTAGCATGGATAGGAATGACAGCGACGCTTGATTTTGCGTTCTCTTTTTTATTTTTGCTCGTTTCAATTTGCAGGGCACGAAGGGATTCAGCACAGCCCCGAAACTAAACAAGTTGGGGATGCGAGGATCCAATACGTGTGAGCTGGTGTTTGAGGACTGCAAGGTACCTGGTAGGTTACTTTGTCATAATCCAATTTTTAGTATATTATGAAGAATTTATTGCCTACCTTGGTGATCCTAGTTTTGTATACCTCTGCCGATGAAGTTGCCAGAGGCATTATGTTTTGAGGTTGTCCGTCCATGCGTACGTCCATCCATGTGTCCGTGATAGGTTTTCGTTCCCACGATGACTTGAGAATGGCTGAAGGGAGCTAAATCCCACTTGATACAACAACAACAACAACAGGCATTTTAAGGCCATTTTCCCTGCTAGAGCGGGGCTTAGCCTTGCGGCCCCATGACAATCTTCTCCATTTTGCCCTATTTTCTGCATCTCCCCTTGTTAACCCCCTTGCCCACAATGCTTGATACATAATATATTATTGGTAATAAATAATAATATATATTATATATTCATAATATATATTGATAATAAATCCCACTTGATACAAGTATATATAATGATGTAAAGATAAATTGATTACATTATGGGGTCAATAAGTCAAAGGTCAATCCCATTGGGTATAAAATTATGTTACTGCGCTAACTTGTGAACTAGTGATGAGATCTTGACCAAACCAGGTACAAGTATGTATTATGATGAAAAGATGAACTGATTAGATTTGGGCATCAAAGGTCAGAGGTCATGTCAGGTAAAAATGTGATACTTAAGAACAATGAAAGGGGTTTGAATCAAACTTGGTACAAGTTTGTAAAATGATGTAACAATGTGGCCGAGGCATATCTGCCGACGTCGTGATGGCGAAGAGTGCCGTTGTAGTTCTTCGTAATGAAAAATGAAGCCATTTTCTCTTGTTTACGCAAGCAAAGAAGTCTCATTATAATCCAGATAATTGTTTTTTGCATGTGCCGTTGTCATCGTAGATTTTTAGTTCATCCATTGGGAATATCACTTCTTCTTCTTTCTTCTTTTGTGTGGCATGTATCTGGGTTATTGGTGTATGACGGGAAGTTAACTGTTTTCCGTCAACCTTGGACCCTTGTAGTCAGGTTCTGCAGTTCTTGTCATCCTCCCTCTAGGAGTCTAGGGGATGTATGGGGCAGTTTTGCACAAGATGATCCGCAGTCTAGGAGAGGCCACACTCAGTCGGATAAGTTAGCAAGGTTACAGGAGAACATGTGATGGAATCTACCCTGGATCCAAGTTATTGCTTTATCGCAGATTACTATGGGAACTGGTCTTAACCACGCGTGACTCGTGAACTTCCACAAGAGAGCGCTCGTAACAGACAAGATGGATGGATTGATACTTCCTCTTGAGGACTGATAATTCATCGATATAACAGTTTATCATTGTGCTTGGAACCGTATCCAAACTAGGCAGCTTATAGTATGTCACCTCTGATCTATCCGACCAGACCTGTGTGATTAGATCGCTGCCAACTGAAGTGTTTTCAAAGTGGCAAACTATTACATCAGCCCTAAGTGCATTTGCTTTCTTTGTATTGATTTGTTTGACAATATAATGTGTGAAAGCTTGGAATGAAATGCAATGCTTATTCCCCCATGCACAGGAAGAGAAAGGCAGGTTTAAGCAATTGGTTCACACTCCGTCTGTCTGCCCACACCAGTTTATGATTGAGGAACAACTTGCTTGCAAATTAATGTTCTACTTTGAACATGAATCGGAAAACAAACCTGTAGTTTAGCAGTACTTTGCCTCTGAATTTGGCGCAATCGCACATGCACAGAGAGGAGTGGGCATTTTAAAGCGGTGAAGCTGCTTCTATATTAGGCTGTGTCCTTCCTTCCATCCTTCAAAAATGAAGAAACTTTCTAACCCACCATGTTTGATTCTAAAGAGTTCGAAACGGTAATTCTAATTGATTCTAAAGGGTAATTCTATTGGGTTTCATTCGTTTGTCGGCTTTGCCTATTTCATATTTAAAATGTCAAACTGAACCCCCTCCTTTGGGCACGCGTGCAATTTTTAAGTGGTGAAGCCCTTTCAATATTTGGCAATGTCCATCCATCAGTCAAAAATGAGGAAGAACCATATTGAATTCTATAGAGGTTTAAAGGGCAATTATAGTGGGGTTTAAAGGGTAATTCTAATGGGTTCTAAAGGGTAATTCTAATGGGTTTCATTCGTTTCTAGGCTTTGCCTATTTCTTATTAAAAATTACAAACTGAACCACTTCCTTCGGGCACGCGTGCATTTATTTATTTTTTTACTCTGTCTGCCTGTCTGACAGTAAAACAAAATTGAAAATCATTCCAAACAAGAAACTTACTGTTTTAAGGACGTCATAAAGGACACAAACAACAGGCACGAAGAACTAATGTAATGTGTCAAATAAGGTGGTGTAAATGATGCTCCATCAACGGCGCTAAACTTCCAACAAAAGTTTTTTTACAACCTTTAAAATCTTTATTTTAATTTAATTGAATTATATACTTGAACAATGTCGAACACAAACACCTTTTGGCACTTTCAAAAACCTTTTGTTTAGCAGTACTTCGACAAAATGTTACAGCATTTTACATCATCTCGACCAATCAAATTTGCCACTCGCAAACCCCACCCATGTATTTTGTGTCAAGACTGCATGGAGTACAGGAGTAAAGTGTTCTGTGGACTTTCTAGTTTAATGGAAATGTGGAGGTGTGCACAAAATATTGAAAACACTACGGTGAAAACATTCCTAAAAGAGGAGATGAGGTTTTCTGAGACAGATCGTTGTTGCATCTATCAACCTTCCATTCCCATCGTACCATCCCTTTCCCTTCCTGTCATCTGTAATGTGTCCATGGATTTATTTGGCGCCTTTGCTGTGTCAATCTGTGAACTTGTTGTCCTTTAACTTCTCTTTGAGACTCCTACATGGAGCGACACACCTACCAGGACATCCAGCACACCCTGATGGGCCTTCAAAAAACGATCCAAAAAGGGCATAATGCCACCTCCAAAACATGGCCAAATTGTGGAGGGTGGAGGCACTGACTGCAGAAAAGGTTAGAACAAAGTCCCCCCTCCCTCACCCCCTCCAGAGAATGCCGAAGGAGACTCCTCCATTTCTCCAACAGCACCAACCATCAAATCCCGTGTTCCCACCGGGTTGGCTGGAGGGAAGTCCCTGGCCCAAGTCTCGCTTGAACCGGCCAGGGCAAGTCCCTCACGAACACACACCAATAATACATGGGAACCACCATCTGCAAACGGAGGGGAAACTAATGAAATGAAAAAATGAAAAATGATGAAAAAGACAAATGAAAGAATCTGGACAGGGGAATACAAAATGGTGGAAAAAATTTTTTTTTAAAGGTTCAACTCCGGTTGGGGGAAAAAAAAAAAAGCAAGAAAGTCACCCCAGACAGGAAACACAACGCAACTCAAGTCATAGTTTCTAAGTTTGGAGAAAAACGTAAGTCTGTGAGAACCCAGAACATGGAAACGTGAGGTGTGAAGGGGTGAGAATTGGTAATTGTCAAGGCCACACCCACAAACCGGCACAATATAACTTTGAATTTAATTTAGCGATATCATTATTAATTGTCATTAAAAAAAAAACCAAGTAGCCTATGGTCAACAGGAGGTCCAATTTGGTCTGTCAAGTTTGGTGGCAATTGGCCCAGTAGTTTGGGCATGATTGATGTTTCACACAAACAGATACATACAGGGGTCGAATTACTCTGTAGGGAGGGCACAGCAATGTTTTCCTTTGATGACTTCAAATTTTTTGGGGCACCAAGGCATTTTATTTTGGGTTTGGGGGGCACCAAGGCATTTTCTTTTGGGTTTGGGGGGAACCAAGGCAATCTAGAATTATTCTTGTGGGCACAAAGGCAAAGTGTGTCGGTAACTTAAACAGGCAGGGAAATGTTACTGACAGAACAAGTAAATCAACTTAAACTTTTTAATAATGTATTTTTAGAATATAAACAGTTTCAGAAAACTCAACTCAACTCAGAACTGCATTGTCATCATGGCCATGTAACAAAGTTTAGCCTTTGTTTGACAGAACAAGTAAATCAACTTAAACTTTTTAATAATGTATTTTTAGAATTTGAATCTCAATAACAGTTTCAGATTTGATTTCTCTCAAAACTCAACTCAACTCAGTCAGAACTGCATTGTCATCATGTCCATGTAACAAAGTTTAACTTTTGTTTGACAGAGTTGAACTTTTTTCATCATCATCATCAGACATCATCTTTACTCAATACTGACTCAGTCTTGAGTCAGGTATACATGATTACAATTCAATCACCCTTGGGGGAGAGGGGTGTAGTATCAGGCCTACGTCCAAATGCACTCGTAGAATGCCACCTGGCAATGCTACGTGTAGGATCAAAGTCGTCGGGGTCGGGCCCTTCTGTGCTGATGCGCAGAAGGTGTTCCTGCATACCCAACCCCAGTTTTAGCCTCCAATCCCCAAGAATACGCTTCACTACTGAGAACTGCCTCTCTATATGTGATGTGGCCACTGGGCACACAAGGCAGATCTGCACCAGATGAAGTATATTAGGGTATTTGTGGCCCTTTTCTGTCAGAATGGTCTTCCATAGACCTAGGAAATTGGACTCCTCTCCATGATTTCTGCTGATGTCAAGCTTCAAGGACAGCCATTCTCTTTGTATTTGACTTGGATCACAACCATTTCTTTCAATGATTTGCTGAAAGTGATTGCTATGGTAAGTGACTTTGGCATTGCCATAGGCAGCAAGGGTGTCCTTGCCCTTTGGCATGTTGCTGGGGTCAAACATAAACGCAATCAGGACCTCATTGTCATAGAACTCGTTAAATCTCTTGTCCAAACAATCAATCACTTTGTCAACTACAGTTTTCAAGGGTCCAGCCTGAAACTCCTCAACAGATGGTACTCTAGGACCATAAAGCTCCAGATCCCTGTACTTCAGCCTCTTGGTCTGATTGTCCCCATCCTCGGTGTCAGAGTCAGTGTTGGCTTCCTGCACTTCCCTCTCAAACTTCTGTACATGAGGCGACACTTCTGTGCATAATAACTTCGGCTACACTTCCCGTACATGATCTCTGTGGAAGAGATGGTCACTAGATATGCTGCCATTTCTGCTGATTTTACGTTGCTGAATGTGTTCGCAAATCATTTGACATCCACTCTCAAGATGATCAAAATCATCATTTTTTGCAAAATTATGTCAGACTAACATCTGAATCATCCATATTTTGCGTGATTGTATATCCACGATCAATATTTTCATACTAAATATCAGGCGACAATCTGCGAAAAAATTCAACAGTGTAAGTACATCGTATCACACAGGTCGCCATCTTTTCTCAATGTTGCTCAACACGGCAAGGACCATGCCCGATATCGGGGCCAAAATATCTTACTTCGCATCAGATTGCAATGAAATTCCACCACAAACTAGATAACATGTTGGAAAAACGTCCAACATACCTTTTATTTTGTCCGGAACATTCAATCGTTGATTTGAAAAGTGCTGAACACAAGCCAAACTTTCGAGTCGATCGTATGACAGAAATTGAAGAGGTCTCGTGTAAATTCGAAAACGAGGTTAGAAGCGCGAACAATTCCACTACGTCATCGGCTATGACGTACGCGGAAATACTCTCCGACAGCCAATGAAAAACCTGCATTTCTTGGAGATCCCTACAGCCTCTCGTAGACATGTGCGCACAGGTACAGCGGCAGATGTACACCACCGCTGACCTTGCGGGATTGTAACATACCTATAGTCGGGACGGAAGCAATCGGAAGGCCGTCCCAACCATGAGTATTACCCCCGCTAATACAGCGCGGTTGGTAGGCAACGACGTGGGTGTGAAAACATCGGCAATAATAGCCACGCTGTAATTTATGCGCTCATAGTGCATATGCATATGCGTTTAACCCTGGTGTTGGGCTAGCGGCTAGGGTGCCGGCTTAGGATCCTAGGATCCTGGGTTCGAATCCCGGTCAATCGCTGAATTAACGCCAGGGGGGTTGACTCAGCCTGTCATCCTTCCGAGGTCGGCAAATTTGAGTACCAGTTCACTGGTAATTCCCTGCTTGTCGTTAAAGGCAGCAAAAAGGGTTGGCGTCAGGAAGGGCATCCGGCCGTAAAACATTGCTTCAAAAAGGGGACCGAAAAACAACAACAACCACAGTTCCCGAAAAAGGCCAACCCCCGCTTGCGGGGAAAAATGGCCTCTAAAGGTGGTTTTATAGTAGCCCATAATGCTTTGCGTTTCATTGATGATGCTGGATGACGAATGGTCGTAGGCGGGGCCAATATAAATTATGGGGATGCTCTTGAACCTCGTTTCCCGTACCCAAGGACAATAGTAGGACTGCAACATTCTGTATTCAGTAAGAGAACGGGAAACGAGGTAGCCTAGACAATGTATATGCTTACTACGCTAATGTTCCGACATGCACTGAGAAAACGAAAGCCGACGAAGTCAGTTTGTTGTTTTCATCATTACTTTATTCATACTTTGGTCTCTATTATTATGCTTTATTGACAAAAAGGGCACAGCAGCAACTGAAGAAAAAGGGCACTGCAACTCTCTGCCGTAGTGATCATGACAAGTTTGGGGGCAGCACGGCAAATAGCTTGGGCACGCCGGCTTTTGCCGTCGATAATTTTGAGCCCTGTACATACATATGTTGTGGGTTTTATGAGCACCTGGTCGAACTCGGACAGTGTACAAGACATTTATTAATAGATAAAAAGAATACATGCATGGAAGATGCTGAAGTGGCGTGTATGACAGTAACGCCAGCATGGATGACATCACAGTCATTACAATCATGCACAGCCCGCGCCAACATCTCAGTTCGATTCAACCCGTATTCGGTTTAATATACTTCAAAGATAAAAGGACTCAAAACAACGTCCTGAGTTGACAAGGCCGAATAATCCTCAAGGGAGAGAATGCTTTGCCAGGGCCAAATGCATAGGATAATTGGGATATTGTGATAACAGTTTTTCTCCGAGCCAGATAATTAGACACCAGGCTGGAAATGGGTTACAGTGTCTTCAGCCTGGAACAGCTGCTCCCCTCTCTGGAAGAGAATTCAATGAAATCTTCTTAACATACACACATACATACGTACATTGGCAATGTCCCAGAGTTCTGTCCATTCGTGGATTTGCACTTCTTTGTCATCAAATTAGTCAACTTCTCTACCTCAACTTGATGATTATATGTTTATACCACCTGGGGCTTTTAAGGGTGACTTCTGATAGTCAATTTACAAAGTCTATTTATTACTTAATTTTCTTTAATATTGAAGGGCGGAACAATGGATGAGTGGGGACGTGGAAATGGTCAACGTGGGATAGAGGGAAACAGAGGAGGACAAAACAAACAGATTCACCATAGCAACAGTGGAGAAGATGCAGATGAAAGGGTGGAGGAGGAGGAGTGGAACAGCTCTGGTCTCAATGGAAATCGTCTCTGGTCTGGTCTCAGCTCAATCGAGCTTGGAAATCTAAATGGGAGAGACCATGAGGTAACGTTGGGTACCAGACCTGAAATGTTTGAGAGAAGAGCTTGTGATATCAGAATCAGGAAGACAGTTCCACAGTTAAGAGAGATTTAAAAGAATGGAGGTGTTCAGTTTGGACTTGTGCAAGTTAACAAGGAAAGGGTTTATGAAAAAATAGCTTTCAAATTTTTTTTTATATAAAACTATTTTCCACTCTTCTTCAATCACCATCGGAGCATCTGTCTCTGCATTGCCAAGCTGCTTTAATGGTATCACTATTTGTCTCCTGTTTCCTTCCATTAGTCTTTGGGGGCTGGAGAGAGGTTGCTTTAGTTGTTAGAAATGGTGGGGAATGATGCGGGGGTGGAATAACTTGTATTATTTATTTATTTTCCTCTATCAAAGTTTCTCCTGCATTTCAGAGGAGAATGTGCTGGGAGTGAAAGGCCAGGGGGTCTACGTACTAATGGGCGGCCTGGACCTTGAGAGGCTCGTATTGTCTGCCGGTGCTCTGGGGTAAGTGCATATTGATGCAAGACTACACTTGTGGATCGTACATACATACATACATACATACATATTAACACAGGTTTTGTTGGCAGCCCAAAAGGCATGACCAACAACATCTCGACACAATGTAATGTCAATGAGAAAGATAAATGAAATTTTTGTTCCAAATAAGAAATATTGGCATTCCCCTGCTTTAGGATTTCTTTAGACAGTAGGATTTCTTGCAATCCAGCATCCAGTGAACTGAAGTGAACACCTTCAAAGAGATTGCAATGGATTTTGGAGAGACTGGCTCCATCTTTAGGTTAAAAAATACTAGTATTTGTATGCAGATATTCAATGGAAAATGTCTTCAGCCCTTCTCTCACAACCGAAAGTCCTTTCACTCTATCCCAACCCCTCAAAATGTGCACGATTGTTTGACGCTTAACCAGTGGGTACTCTTCCTCCCAAATCGGCCATTTCCAACCATCCTAATGTCTTGTCCAAAGACGACCATGAGAAGGCGGAAAAAAAAAATTAGCATCCACTACTCATCACCATCTTTATCCCATGCCGTGTATCCAGCATTCCCGATTGGCTAATTCCAAGAAGCCTGCTGTACAGGAGAGGTATTAAATTTGCACTCTGACCACATGCAGGTAATGGTGATTGTACTTCACTTCTGTCTATTCCGTTTATACCGAAATAATCCAAATGAGATCATCTAATTCTAATCAACCTATGTCAGCCTCATTTTTCAAATGAACAACCTCATCAGGCGAATAACCTTGTGAATGCATCAGTGTTATAAGTGTCAAAAGAAAACTAGACTGGAAGGGCCAAAGTGGATTGACAATTTCACTCGAGTTTCATCTTATCCAATTATTACCCTGATCATAAGAAGTGAAAAACGGGGTTAAGCAATTGGGCAACTTGTCTGTCTGTCCGTGACTATGACTTGACAACATACTATGACAGTATGGTGGGGGAAAAAAATAAAAGGTATCCAATGCCACCTTTGGCATTGACTTTTTTTATGAAGCTCACCCTTCCAAAATGTATGCCATAGGCCACTCTCGGTGGGGGCTACACAAGGAAGGCTTTCGAGAGAGACCAGAGCTAACCCTAACCTTAACGTGAATAGTACACGTGGCAACTCGGCGGTGACAAAAAGGGGTTGGTAGAAATCGAAAGTGGTTTTTAAAGTTTATTTATTAGATGTGATCAGAAATTAAGTCTTGCTGCACATGCATGGAATGCTGGAGGGTGCTGCTGTGGCCTTCAGTGAGAGAACGTTCACATCACACAACCAACTGACTAGAGTGATGCCCTGCATATCGGCTACAGGTTGCTTCAGGTTTATCAGCCTGTGTGTCGATCCTTGTGAGTGGAATGGAAGCAAAACGTTGCGTTTTTGAAATTGATCAATTTATCATACTGACACGTCTGAGGCTCCATTAGCATAGTGTCCTCAGCACCAGGACCTGTCGTCCTGGGAGATGGTCCAAACGTTCTTTTATTGCACTGCGTTAAATAATTTTTACAACTTTACCATTCCCCAAGGACAAAAACGAAAAGCAGATGACTCGAACAACTTTTCTTACAATTTAAAGGGTTTATTTTGAATTGGAAAGTATAGGGAAGAGTGCAGACAAGACAATAATAAACGGTATGAACCAAGTGAATGAAAAGACAAAGGTAGATGTGAACACGCAAACTTGTATACAAGGTTGATAAATAACCTCAAAACCTAACCCACTCGGCACCACAGAACACATTTTTACAACAAGTTAAGAATGCAGGCGGGACTTCCCTTTGTCTACGATGCGCACCGTGGAAGTAGGACTCGATGCAGCCCACTTTGGAGAACAGGTGTGAGACGAGAGCCAGTAACCGTCGGTTCAAAAATGTAGTAAAACTGCCACGAGCAGCGCCAGTGATGAATAGCACCTGAAATGCAGAAACACAAAAAGAGCACGATGAAATGAATCGGCCACGAGGAAGACTGGCGACAATCAGCTCCTCCACCAGGCCATGTGCCCCACTTCATTCTTTTCAAATGAGGCCTCCTGGCAGGGTGACCAGGTCCAAGGGGAAAAAAAATACATGACACTCAGGCATGGGTAAAGTGTGGGAATTAACGGGTCCTTTGCTCCTTCGATCAAATAGATAAGCAGCACCATATTTACATGTTAAGGCAAAACGTTTTCCGTAATTCGATCTTTACTCTTTGAAATAACGATGTTCTGCTCAACTAATAACGTGAAAACAACGTGTTTCCAAATGGAAACCTTACACTAAAAGTTGGGAAAATGCTGGAAGTTCGTCTTATAAAGTCTGATGAGAAAATGAGAATCGCAACATATTTATGTGAAAAAGTAAATAATTGCCAAGCTTTCTTTAGAATGTTTATTATCCAGGTTACCTTTTCTGCTTCTGAAGAGTTTTACTGTGAATAAGGTTTTGATCCCTTGGCTTGTTGCCGCGACAATCAGTTTAAACTTGTGCGTGTTCGGTGCTTCCTGCAGTATGCTGCTTCATATGTGGTAACCATCAATTTAGACTTATGCGTGCTTCCTGCTTGATATCGGATAAGCCGCCGTGGGAAATGGAGAAACCCCGCGAGCATCCCGTACACTGTAGCGAAAGCTCCATGACGATTTTCAGTATCCATCAAACAGTCTTAACTGGTGGAAAGCAGCCATTCGTCACGAACGACACACGTCCTTTTTGTGGTCGCCTTCCTCTTTTTCAGTGAACTTTGGCCCTTCAAAGTTTCATCACTCCCAATCCTGTGTGACGAGTTCCATGACGCCATGACAGTTTCGTTTCCGGCTGATGCTTGGCCTTATTGATGGCATGCCTCGCGCCGTCGGAGACTCCTCACTCACCACATTCGGAACATCGCTCAAGACCCACCTGTTCAACACTGCATTCAACATTTGGCCCACGGCGTCTGGCCCCTGACTATCTCCTCTCCTTCTCCCTCCTTTGTGCTTTGAATATTTCCCTATTGATTCTTCTTTTTTTGCAATTGTTTTTATGTTTTGCTATGCATTATGTTTTGCACTCTGTCAAAGCGTCTTTGGGCTTCCTGAAAAGCGCTATATAAAATAAATGCATTATTATTATTATTATTATTATATTGTTGCCATGATGGAAGCGTTCGCGCCAGTGCTGCATGCTGCCTTTCCTTTCCCTTTTCAAATATTGTTCGGAGGACGAAAAATACGGGACAAATGGCGCATCCCGGGAAAGTTTGAAACGGGACGCGGAACATTTGAGTAAAAACAAAAACAGGACGATCCCGTAAAATACGGGACACCTGGTAAACCTTCTCCTGGTCTGCCCTCCGTCTTCTCTGCAGGCCCTTCTTCCTCCAAACGAGGTGGCTCCTTCCTCTCTTCAAAAACACGGTGATCCCAGCTTTGGTAAATTCCAGCGAAAACCATGATCAATGTCTCCTCCAAAACTCTGTGATCTGCTTCTCACACTCTTCTTCCTCCTGGTCTCCAGTTCTGTTCTTCCTCCTGGACAGAGTTCTCCTCTGTGCCACCCACCCATGGGACGACTCAATAAAAATAAATGTATATTGATGCTTACGGCTACATAGCACACTGTGCCGCCATGGCTGACACACACTGGTCAGACATCATAATTGCATTTCACACATGTGACGTGTTTATCTGTCATTGAAAGTCACATAGCCCCGCAAGAGGTGTTTACAAATACAAAATGAATCCGGTACCCTGTCTAAAATTACATACGCTCTCCCCCCCCCCCCCCCCCCCCCAACACCTCCTCCTCCCACTCGCCCACCCCAATCCATGGAACATTACTATCCATTTGATATGGGTTTTGGCAATAGTATAAAAGGTTTGCCAGTTTTCAGAAATGAGCCGAACCCATGAGATTCGGGTCACTTGCCACCTATACTTGTGGCTAAATGTTTTTTTTAGATGAGTTCTTATTCACAAGTTACCTGTTATAACAGCTGTAAAAAAAAAAAAAATTGCTTGATGGGTGCTCCCCAATAAGGTATAGCTGGAAGGTTATAATCATTTACAATGCGAAAAATGTGCAATCTTGACCATCTTTCCTATTTTGTATACATAGTTGAGGCTTGTGGAAGAACTAAACACAGAATGGATCAGCAAACAGCAGAACGAGAAGGGGGAAATGCTAACAGCGAGGATGAGGGAGAAAATTGCCGGAGATGGATAAAACAACAGATGTGGGTAACTATGAGGGGTAGGGAGAACGCAAGGGGTAGACAAGATGGATACAAAAGCAAAATTTTGGGAGGAGTGGGGATGGGGATTTGAGATGGTGGTGAACAGCTGTCTTAAAGACCTGGAGGGGGAAGAATGGGATTGAAGAGACTGAGGGAGT
Organism: Myxine glutinosa; assembly: GCF_964187855.1. NCBI lineage: Eukaryota > Metazoa > Chordata > Myxini > Myxiniformes > Myxinidae > Myxine > Myxine glutinosa. The sequence continues at coordinate 254,586,110 of NC_136262.1, forward strand.
TTGTTCCAGAGGTGGGAGAAAAGAGGAATGAAAGAGTGGAGGTGAATAGAGAGTCGTTTCCTGTAATTATAGAGAGTGAATAGAGATACTTGGGGCAGAGGGTGCAAAACCAGAAAAGAGGTTGAAGAAGTCAGAGTGACCACCGACCTGTCGACAATGGTGAAGTGACAGGCCCATAGACTCGGCTTCATTGCGAGAGATTCCAATGATCTTGAAGGCCTTGGTTTCCACAACATCAAGCTGAGCAAGGTCAGATAAGGGAGCCAGCCCAGAGGGGAGAGCAGTACTTCATCAACCGGCAGATGAAAACCTTGAAGGTAGTTAAGAGCTCAGGTGTGCTCAGGAAGGATTTTTCACGATGGAGGATGCCCAATCTGCGTCTGGCTTTGGAGGCCAATTTTCAAATGTGGCTTGTCCAAGAGAGATCATGCAGTGTGAGACCCAAGGGTTTGAGTGAGTGAACCTCTTCGAGAGGGTTGTTGAGAAAGTTGATAGGAGGGTTTATGGTATAGTCCTTTAGGAGAGAAAGATTGAGATTTATCTGGATTGAAAGACGTATTCCAAGTGTTTGACTATATTGTGATTTTGTCAATGTCTGAAGAGAGGGAAGAGGCTGCTGTCCGCTTGTCCTTCCTCCCATTGGCCCGCCCGCACATCCTTTCCATCTTTTTAAATGACCCTTCCGCCACTGTCCCCATGTCCTCTTCCCCAACCTCATTATCCTTCTCCTTTTTTTTGATTTTAATTATCTGCCCTCCCTCCCCCTTCCACCTTTTAAATTGCACACACCATATGTAGGACACCCCCAAAGTAATCTTTCTTCAGACTTCTACAAGTGGATGTTGTACATAAGCCAAGCAATACAGATTAACAATATGATTCTGTTCTCCACAAGAGCACGTCCAAAAGCCTTAAGCCTATACAGAGACAACTTCACCCCTAAGTTTGGTAAATGGTTATGTTGTACCTCAAGCAAATCTGCTTTTCAGTGCTCTTTTCAAAACATGTACACAGAAACATCGGAGTAATTTCATTGAGAACTATGATTGTGATTCAAATGTAAAATGTTGCTTTATTGTTTTATCGTTTTAGCATTATGCAGGCAGTGATGGACCATTCCATCCCATACATGCACATGCGAGAGGCCTTCCAACAAAAGATTGCTACTTTCCAGGTATGATGAACAAAGAACAGTGTCAGGGATGCACCATCAAAATCAAAACTGCTGATGAGGGAGAGAGGCATATGGCACAGTATAGATTCCCCTGTAGTGAACATCCATGTTGTGACAGGCACATGTTGTCGTTAAACTTTAATTTCTGGCACTTCCTTTGGCCTAAACCTGTACATGACTCTCCACCGGCATTGTAGATGTATAGGTGTCGTATCACCTGAACATGGAGAAACAGGGTACTTATCTATGTCTACAAATGCACAATTGCTTCTTCAGCCTTTCATTCATGCATGCAACTTCTGTGCAGCTCTTGCAGGGAAAGATGGCTGACATGTACACTCGGCTAAGCGCGTGCCGTTCCTATGTCTACAATGTCGCGCGTGCCTGCGATCGTGGTCATTTCAGTGCAAAGGTGAGATCAAAGTCAAAACTAATTATTTTTGGTGAATTTCTGGTCACGTTAACCCAACTCGATACTTATTCGATCAAATTTTCCGTAACTTTTGTCATCTGTCGGGCTGTAGGACAGTGCTGGAGTGATCCTCTACACGGCTGAAGCAGCAACCCAGGTTGCCCTAGATGGAATCCAATGCTTGGGTATGCATCTCCAGCTTTGTGATATTATCAATGTTGTACTGTATTCTATTGGCCGTTTAACACCCAAGATTGCTATGAAGAATAAGCATTCGAGATTGGGAGTTAACGAGTGCATTTTTTCGCAGGAGCTAACGGCTACATCAACGACTACCCAATGGGACGCCTGCTGCGCGATGCCAAGTTGTACGAGATTGGTGCCGGCACTAGTGAAATAAGGCGCCTCATTATAGGGCGTGCCTTCAACGCCATGTTCAAGTAGCAAATCTAGGTCTCAAAGTTGGAGAGGGCTGATGGGTTGGACTGTGGTCCTGATTTTGTGCTTTATCATCATGGCCAAGTCTCATTAACGGCAATTCTGGAATATTGTACTGAATCACTGTGCGATACAATCATGCAATTCTGAAAGCAAGACTTGTCTGTACTGAAGTGTTGTAAATAAGTCGGTAGTCTTTTATCAAATTACCATATTTTTGCTAAGTACCTTCAAACTGTACTTTTTGCACAATGTGTCAGCATTATTCCTAGTTATTGTACAGCTTATGTACACCCAAATAGACCTAATGGTGTATTTGTTTTCACAATATGAACACCTTGCAAGACATGAAAATTTAGAAATCTCACTTTTGTTTGCAAATTATAATTTAAGGATTTAAATATTAGTCGTACAGTACCTTCAGAAAGTATTCACACCCCTTGACTTTTTCACATTTTGTTGTTGCAACCTGAATTTAAAATGGATTAAATTGAGATTTTGTTTGGTCACCTATCTACAAAAAATATCCCATGATCAAAGTGAAAACATGTCTTTACAAGTTTTTACAAATTTATTGAAAACGAAACACAGAAATATGTATTTAGCCCCATGAGTCAATACTTCATAGAAGTGCCTTTTGTAGCGATTACAGCTTCAATTACATTTGGGTATATCTGTAGAAACTTGGCAAATCTGGATTTGCCATTCTTCCTTGCAGATTTTTCAAGCTCTGTTAAATTGGATGTGGAACGTTGGTGAAGAGCAATCTCCAAGTCTTTTGACAGATTCTCAATGGGATTCAAATCTGGGCTTTCGCTGGGCCACTCGAGGGCTTTCACATTCTTGTTCTGAAGCCATTCCAGTGCTCCTCTGGCTGTATGCTTGGGGTCATTGTCCTGTTGGAACGTAAATCTTCACCACAGTCTGAGGTCTTTTGCACTCTGAAGCAGCTTCCCCTCAATGATTTGCCTGTATTTGGCTCCATTCATTTTTCTTTCTATCTTTACAAGTTTCCCAGTCCCTGCCACTGAAAAGCATCCCCATAGCATGATAATACCCCACCATGCTTCATGATTCAGACCAAATAGTTCACTTTTCATCTCATCAAACCACAGAATATTTTGCCTCCTGCTCTGAGTGGTTCACGTGCCGTTTTGCAAACTCCAGGTGTGCTGTCATGTGCCTTTTTCTCAGGAGTGGCTTCCTTCTGGCAACTCTCCCATAAAGCCGAGGTTTGTGAACTGTTGTCCTTCAGGCAGGTTCTCCCGTCTCAGCCAAGGAACTCTGTAGTTCTGTCAGAGTGGTCATTGGATTATTGGTGACCTCCCTGACCAAGGGCCTTCTTGTCCGGTTGCTCATTTTGGTCGGACAGCCAGCTTGAGGAAGTGTCTGGGTAGTTACATATTCTTTCCATTTCCTAATGATGGAGCTCATTGTGCTCTTGAACTTTCAACACTCTAGAAATTGTTTTATACCCTTCTCCAGATCTGTGCCTCCTCACAATTTTATTTCCGAGTTCTCCGGACAGTTCCTTGGACCTCATGGTAGAGTTTCTGCTCTGACATGCACTGTCAACTGTGGGACCTTATATAGAAAGGTGTTTCTTTCTAAATCATGTCTAATCGATTGAATTGGCCACAGGTGGACTCCAATCAAGTTGTGGAGACATCTCAAAGATGATCAAAGGAAAGTGGATGCACCTGAGCTCAATTTGGAGTGCCATAGCAAAGGGGTTGAATACCTATTGACTGAAGACATTTCTTTATTTCATTTTTTATTATTTTGTAAAAAATTCCACAAATTTTCCGCTTTGACCTTACGGGTCCACTTTGACATTATGGGGTGTTATGTGTCGATTAATTACAAAAAAAAAACTCAACTTAACCGATTTTAATTTCAGGCTCTAACACAACAAAATGTGAAAAAGTCAATTGGTGTGAATACTTTTTGAAGGCACTGTAGTTTGTCTAATCGCTACTTTTTTCTTCCTAATATTTCCAGTAAAATTTATGGAAAAAAAACTCATTCATTGAACTTGTCTAATTCTGGAGATTTATGTAAACCATTTATGTATTTATGTAAACATATTTATGTAAACCATTTATGTAAACCATTTATGTATTTATGTAAACATATTTATGTAAACCATTTATGTAAACCATTTATGTAAACCATTTATGTAAACCAGGCTAACCCCCGCTCTAGCAGGGAAAATGGCCTTTAAAATGCATGTGTGTGTGTGTGTGTTATGTAAACCATCAATCTTCTATGTACATATTTTCAAGTGTTGTGTTTGTATGTTATTCTTTTTTGGCACAACTGTAGCATGTAGATCCCAAATTTTTGGAGTAGGTACTTCATAATCTGGGCAAGGTTTTAAGTTGCCACACGTTGGCGTGGACGGCTGTTTTGAGGCCATGAAAGACAACTATAAAGTATGTATTGGGATGTGGGGTCAGGCAGTGCTTTGGCCCATAGGGAAACGGTAGCCAGCACAAGGCCAAAACCTCCTTATATTTACAATGTCGAACACAGTCGAAAACTCACTCAATCAGGCAGCGCCGGCACCCCCCGACCACCTGCCTCCTCCTCCTCCTCACCTCCTCGGCTGTTAGAGAAAGTAGCACACAAGGCATGAACTCAAGGCTCCAGCATTACTCAGAACAAGGAGAATGGAAAGCAGGAGAGGCAAGAGGTTATAGCATCCAAGGGAATAACGTCCATCAGTCACATGCAAGAGCCTTCTTTGTCAGACCGAGGCTTTGAGAAACCCATGCTCTGCCACAAGTCTACCCCTCCCTCCCCCACCCCCAATCCTGGAAGCAAACCAATATTGGTCCACAAGGGCTTTTCCACTCCAGGGGGCCTCAGAAACCACAGCCCAATTTGATTCATGATGCTCTGGCCCTGAAGTCCTCCCCCCCCCCCCCAACCCCCCTCCAAGATATTGGCAAATCCAGCCTCACCTACAAAACCAAGGTCTGCCTCCCATAAGTGACAGACAGCACTTGAGAGGGAGGTGGGGTGGAAGCTTGCTGTATAACCCTCCATTCTCACCCAGTTCAACATCGGGGGAAAAAGGTATGAGAGTTTACCACCATTGAAGTTGGAGAACCATCCCCTCGTAGCACTGAGGTCACATCCTAACCACACATACTTCACTTTGAAAATGTGACACAATCATGCCAATGGGTAGGCCTCCACCCACAGAGGTCAACCCACTTGTATTTGATCTCAATTAAAAGTTACGAGTGCGAGAGAAAAGAGATCAGATGCTTCCAACTCGAGTTATGATCTGGAAAATTATTTCCAATGGGCACATGACCTTTGACGTGTTGAACCCAAAATTGAATCGGTGCACCTTTGTATCACAGTCCTTACTTGTGCCAAGTTTGGTTGCAATCCCTTCAGCTGTTCCAAGTTATCCTGGTAACGAAAATCCACTACGCATGCATGGATGGACGGACATCCAGAAAACAGAATGCTTCCAGGGCCTTCAGCGATAGTGGCAGAAACTACAAACACAAACAGTGGTTAAGGCCTTGTCTAACTACTGTCCCTCTGCTCCGCAGACATAACCAGACTTTTAAACAGGTCCATGTACTTGGAGTTCATTAAACAAATGGAGAAAATATAACCTTACACAACCAACAGGTGATGGGGGAAATTGGGACTGTTTGATCACATGAAAGGAATGAAATTCCAGCAAATATATAGAACAAACATAGCATCTTCTGAAAAATAGAAAGGCAGAAAATGTAGAGCATATTTAAATATCGGTTATTGATTGGTTACATTTGCAGATGAGAGCTCAGGGTAAGGGACATTGATTTTGGAGAGGAAGTCGGCAGATGCACCATCGTTTGGTTGTTTCGGAATTGGGGCGAGGAAGTGATAAATAATTCAATGCACAGAAGTGCAAAGTAGGAATTGTTGAGAGGGATGGAATTGTTAATGGATAAACTGCGCTCTGTGCAAGCCTGGAAAAGACACCTGATGTTTAAAATGGAACAAACACAGGTGAAGAGAATTGGATGTGCAAATCAATTCACAACTAGATCGGCACTTTGTAGAGAGCAAACCTCCGCCTGGTTGGCCATAATCACTCGATGGTGAAGAATCACTAAAAAAAAATTAAATAATTCTCGTATCCGAATCCATATTCAGATCTCCACCAAAATCGAATCGATTCTTCCTTGTCACACACCCAACCTCTCCACCAAGTTTTGTCCAAATCCGTCCACAACTTTGAGATATCCTGCTATGTATCGTTTTTGGCCCGATCTCCCAATGGTGAAGAATCGCTTTTAAAATTCTAGGAGCCGAATCCGGATCTTCACCAAAATCTAATCATTTCGTCCTTGTCGAATTCGCTACATCTCTGCCAAATTTCGTCCAAATCCGTCCACAACCTTTTGAGATATTTTGTTCACAAACAGACAGACAGACAGACAGGCGTGAAAACAAGACAAGGGTATTCTACATCATGAATAACATTCATGATGCGCTTCCGGTTCCGGTTCTGCCGGCGAGGTAGTTTCTTCCAACCTCTCCGCGTCATCAAAGTTAAGTATTTTTCCCGTTTGTGCGTTTGTCCAAACTGTACTGTTTATTTTAGTGTATGTGTCTACTGTGTGTTTATAGTAAGATATCGGTTGTAAATCGTGCATATCTGTGTGTAATCGTTGTTTTGTTCGCATCGCATTTTCGGGCCTGGTCCCTTGAGGCTTCCCTGTATCATCGGCGGTCGTTGTTGTCTATTTACTTTCGTCCTCTCACGGTTGTACACCACACCTTTCCTATGCCATCTCCAGGCGCTGCGTAACGTTATTGCCGGGCACCGAAGGGGGCTCGGCAATGACGCACGCTAAAAGGGAGTACCGTGAAATGGGGTGAATAGGGACATAAACTGAAAAAAAGTTCGGAAACTGTTTTCGCTGAAAATTGATGACCATACTGATTTGTTGATATTTGGGTTGAAAGTGTTCTCTTGTTTTTTTAAAAAGCAACTTATAGTCCCTATTAACCCCATATATGGGTTAAATAGGAATAAATAGGATTTTTATGGCTGTCCCTATTCACCCCGTTTTACGGATGAATAGGGAGTCACTAATACAAAAAAATAATAATCAAGAAACAATCCTGAGTTTCCAACTTATTGCTAAATTGATAGCTCAGATCAACAACTTCTAAGAGGATTTATATATATGGTCACTGAATTCAACCACCATCTATTTTTGAGGTCAACATTGGCCAAAAGGTCAACATAGGCCAAATTTTTAATATCCTCAATTTTCATCCCATTGACTTGAAAATTGAACAGCATTTGCACATTGAGTCACCAAATAGGGAAACTAACTATTTTTGAGATCAAAAGGTCAAAGGTCAACCTTCCAAAATCATTTTTAATCTGAAAAATCGTCACTTTTCATCCTGTTGACCCGCGCTTTGATCAAGATTGTAAATTTTAATCTTCATGAAATGGACAATTTGCTGTATCAATGGAAAACTTTTGGGGGGGCAGGGGGCGGATTTTGCAAGTATCGTGCTACGCATGACGTCTTCTTGTTTGTTTGTTTGTCACCGGCCTACAGGTCACAATTCCAAACCGATCAGCACGAAACTTTACCAAGTTGTATAGGTTGTCCCAATTGAGAAGTCTCTTGATTTTGAGGTCAAAGGTCATCTGGAGGTCAAATTTCTAAAATCGCCATTTTTAATCCGATTGACTTGAAAATTGAATAGCATTTGTATATTGAGTCACTAAATTGGGAAATGAACTATTTTTGAGGTTAAAAGGTCCTAACTATTCTGAAATCTCTGACACTTTCAATAGCTCTCCCTACCTCTTCTTCCTCTTCCACATCTTACCATATCCCTCCTCCCACCCCTCCCCCTGTTCTGTATCAGATGCTCCACCTTCCCCTTCATTAACGGTATGGACCTCAAACATCTGGGGCCTTTGCTCAAATTTGACTGATCTCTCCATACAGGTTGCTTCTGACAAACCAGACTTGATCTGCTTAACAGAAACTTTACTCCTTCATGATGTTTCTGATTCCTTAGTATCTCTCCCGGGTTACTCCCTCCTCCGGTATGATAGACCTGAGCCTCGTCTTGGAGGCGGGGTTGCTATCTTTATCAAAAACTCTCTTCCTCACTCGCCATGCACTGCCCTCTCTCCACTTCACCCCCAGGAGTACCTCTGGCTACGGCTTCCCCTTTGCTCCCACCTTTTGTTCATATGTGTGTTGTACCGTCCACCAAACAGTGATGACTCCATCTACATCTCGCTGTCTGATAATATGGACCAACTTGTAACTACTCATCGCAACTCTCTCTTCCTCATATGTGGTGATTTCAATTGTCACCATGCCAGTTGGCTGGGTGTGGGTACCTTTCTCACCAGCCAGGGCTCCTCAGCAAAGGACTTCTGCGACTCACTGGGACTAACACAATCTGTCAATTTCCCCACCCGGATCTCAGGCAACGGAGCATCTTCTCTTCTAGACTTGGTTATGAATAACTTCCCTGCAAATGTCTGCTGCTCTTATTCTGCTCCAATTGGCTCATCTGATCATGTGCTTGTTAAACTGGACATCTCTCTGACCATTCTCAGAGAGCCTCCTCAGCGTTGACGAGTGGCATTTCACTCAGGCCAACTGGCATGGTCTTCAAGCAGCCATCAATCATCTGGACTGGTCTCCCATCTCTACCGCCTCTGACATCAACTCATCCTGGGATTTCTTCCAAAGTAAATTGCTCTCTCTCATGCACAGATTTATCCCATCCCGTCTTCAGTTGTCATACCCTTCCTCCCGTCCATGGTACACGGAATCTTGTGGAAAGGCAGTTGCCCAGAAACAACTTGCCTTCGCCTCCTGGAAAGTAAATCCAATGGAAGTAAATCTCATTTCCTTTCACAAAACCCGAAACAAGTGTATGTCCACCCTCAGGTGAGCCAGGAAACAATATCTCTCCACTCTCAAGACCAAACTCTCAAACCTGTCTCCCTCTTCCAAATCCTGGTGGCATCTGGTCAAATTCGTTTCTGGTGTTTGTTCCCCCTCCATCCCCTCGCTTACCTCAAACGGCTACACAGCTGACTGCACGTGAAAAAGCTGAATGCCTCCACTCTGTGTTTACCTCTAAATCTTGTGTCCGAAACCCATCCCTCTCTGTACCCACCGTACCCAGCTGTTCCTGGGCTCTGTGTCCATTCCTCCTGACAAGGTGGAAAAGTTTCTGTCAACCCTCGACTCTGATTCTGCAACTGGACCTGACGGCATCAGCCCACGGGTCCTAAAATCCTGCTCCGCCACTCTTTCACACCATCTCTCTATTCTCTTCACCCTCTCTTTTGCTCAAGGTCATCTGCCATCACCTTGGAAATCAGCCAACATCACCGCTTTACACAAAAAAGGTGCAAAAACAGATCCTTGCAATGACAGACCAATCAGACTTCTCCCAATTATCAGCAAGTCATGGAATCCATCATTGCTTCGGATATCAAATCTTTCCTCTTCTTAAATGGCTTGATCTCTGATAATCAATTTGGTTTCAGACCAGGTCATTCTACTCTGGACATGCTGCTTCTGCTGTCTCAACAATGGATGGAGGTCCTCAATGCCAAACAGGAAATTAGAGCTGTCTCCCTTGACATATCACGTGCCTTCGATACGGTCTGTCACCCCGCTCTGCTCACCAAACTCTCCTCCTATGGTATCCATGGAAATCTCCACGCTTGGCTTGCGGACTTCCTCGATAGTCGTAGTCAACGTGTGACCCTGAATGGTTTTCTCTCATCTCCCCTTCCTGTTCAGGCTGGAGTTCCCCAAGGCAGTGTTCTGGGCCCTGTGCTTTTTCTGGTCTTCATCAATGATCTCTCTGACTCTCTTGAAAATCCTCTGTATCTCTTTGCTGATGACTCCACTCTCTGCCGCTCCAAACCTCATCTGTCAGATCGGCAGTCTGCAGCCTCCTCACTCTCTGCAGACCTGGAAAAAATCACAGACTGGTCAAACAAGTGGAACATGTCTTTCAATCCTGACAAATCTCACACTCTCACTTTGTCTCTCCGAAAAGACCGACTGGACAACCCTCCCATCCACTTTCTAAATAATTCTCTCCAAGAAGTTCAGTCACTCAAGCATTTGGGTCTCACTATCTGCCATGATCTTTCCTGGGAAAACCACATTTTCAATCTGGCCTCCAAAGCCAGTCGCCGACTGGGCATCCTCCGTCGTGCGAAGTCCTTACTTGGCACACCTGAGCTCCTCACCACATACATGGCTTTCACATGCAGCTCAATGGAGTAGTGCTCTCCCCTCTGGGCCGGTGCTCCTGCCTAACACCTAGCTTGGCTTCACGCTGTTGAAACCAAAGCTTTCAGAATCATTGGAATCTCCTGCTATGAAGCTAACTCCGAGGGCTTTTCACTTACTTACCGCAGGCAGGTCGGTGGTCTTTGTCTTCTACCGACTCCTCTTCGGCCTTGCTCCCCCTGCTCAGTCTGTGCTCTGTCCCCCAAATATTCCTACAGATCGCAAGCAATCCTCTTCAGGTTAAACTGCCAAAATCAAGACTCTCTGCTCACCTTCACTCTTTCATTCCTCTTTTTTCCCACCTCTGGAACAAACTCCCTCACTCTCTTCAGTCCCACTCCTCCCTCCAGGTCTTTGAAACAGCTGTTCACCACCATGTTATCTTCCCCCATCGAAAACCTTGATCTTTTCTACCCCCGTTAATTCACCCTAGATCCACTTTTTTGAAATACCGACTTCTTTCCTGGAAGTCCGAGCAGTATCCATTTGTTTTATACCTCCCCCAACTGCCCCCCCCCCCTTCCCCCTCTCCCCTCCTCCCTTCCTCCTCCCTGCTTCCCATGCCTCCTCCTCCCACAGATCTCCCGATGTCAGTTCTCTGCTGTACTTGTGTGCTTACCTTTCTCTCCCCATCTTGTCTCCCACTCCCTTTATTATATGTTATGTGTCTGTCTTTTGTTTTTTTTGTCATTAATGTTAGATCTTGCACAAGCATTGATCTTGTATCCATAAAAAGAAAACATTCTGATGGTGTTTGTTATTAAGTGTAACTTGTGGTTAAGCAGAAAGCAACTGCCATGGCTTCTGGGTCAGCTGGATTTAGTTAAGGAAATTAAATAATATATTAATATGCTCCATCAACCGTTAAAATCTCCATCATAGCCAAGGCTGATGGAGTTGTTTGAATATTGATAGTGTCATTTTGATTTTGAATATTTTGTCAATGCGAACGCCGAACAATGATTTTTTTCCCATATTGTTGCTCTAACCCTGGAGATTTTCCATGAATAGATGGACAGATCAAGAACAGGCTGCAATTGTTGAAATGTACTTTATAAATGGAAATTCAATTGTCCAAGCGCAGTGAGCCCACAGACTACACTTTTAGTAAGTAACAGTGGATGAGGCAACTGGAATTACCTAGATATACACAACTAAAAGTGGAAAAGTAAATTTTGTTTCCCCCTTTCAAACCTCCCAGCTCCCCAGAGGTGTTGCACACCTGAACATATTCCCATGTCTCGCATCCCACCACACCTCGTCCTTCCAAAGAAAAGGCAAAGCAGTTGCCCCATTTCTACATAGGTTGTTTTTTTGTTTGTTTTTTTTCTTTAATTTGCGCACAGTTGGTTGACGTGCTTGTTCTCCACGGGATCAACGGGCTATTTTGAGAGGATTACTTTCTCAATTGTGCCATTTCAGTTGTTAAATATTAGAGATAACTCTGTCAAGTTGGTATTACACCTGCAAGAAAATCCAACATTTTGTGCACCAACCAAATGCTAATGATCAAATGGAGAAAGATGCAGAGTGGGCTTCAACCAAGTGCACCAACATTTAAAAATAACAATATGAGATAAACAAAGATTAATTTTATTTCCAATATAATTGACAGCCAGTCAAGTTAATCAATAATAACATAAAGCTCCACATTTAATTTTAACCTCCAAAAACAATACAGCATTTGTATTCAAAAACAATTCCCATCATGCACTGCAGTATGACTATTCATGCTCCTCCGCACCGCTTGATTTTCTGGGAAATACGGGCAGGCCACCAACAAGACCAGCTGCTGTGGTGAGCAAGTTCACAGGTGAGGAACCATCGGTGATGAGAGTCGACTGCAGGCCGAGAGCCTTCAGCATCTTGAGCTTTAATGAGATCGACAGCATGTGGACGTGTCAAATAAACATGTGGATGCACAAATCATTTGGACATCGCTAAGTAGTGTATATATGTTGCTTCTGGGACACTCTCATTTTCCCATTGACTTACATGTTAATTTTTCCCCTCCCTCATTGCCCCTAAACACCTCTATTTCTCTCACCCTGTTCTTTACGAACCTTCTAACCTTTTGACATGTTATCCTTATTCATTAGACCACTTAAACAATGGTCCTTCTGTGTGAACCTGTGATCCTTCTGACCTTATGGACCTTTTAACCTTTTACTCTTAATATCATCTGGTGAATCATCTTTGGCCCACTCAAACAACGACCCTACAAATATTTGTTTATGCGTGGGAAATAATTTAATTCTCCTACAACTCTCCTCACCGTCTAATATATTAACAAAAAATATGTTTGACTTTGGTTCTTTATTAAGATATTTTAACTGAGCTAAGATAAAATGGTAAACCTCCCTCAATGTTCTTGTTTGAGCGCCTCCAGTGCCACATACCATTTTTAAATTAAAGTATATATTTTCCTGACAACCATCAAAGTTTTCCGTCCACTCAAAAATATTTCCATCTTTTTTACCCAATTCACCGGTATTTAAATTAATTCTCTTATTTGTTTTGTAAATTGTTTTACCAGTTGTCTTTTCAATTATACCTATTTGATATTTTTCACATTCGTTATGTTTACCATTTATATACCAAGGTTGATTACACCTCCACTCTTTAGTCTGGTTGGTACTTGGTTCTATCATTTATATAATAGTAAAAAAGGCGGCGGTAGCCCGTTAAAATCTCCAACCCCCCCTTTTTAACTTATCACTTATATATATCTTATCACTTATATATATCTTATCACTTATGTATATCTTATCACTTATATATATCTTATCACTTATATATATATCTTATCACTTATATACTTATATAACCATAAGGGAGACTATCAATTCCATTTTCTAAAATAAACCTCTTATCATCAAAAGCCCCCAATGCTTACTTATTTATCTCTTCTGAATATAATTGATGTTTATAACTTCTTATTCCATTAATCTTTCGAAACTCTTCTTTCTTTGTTGTTAAACAGTTATAATAATCATTAAAGTTTATTGTTTCTTTAATGACATTTTTCTTTATGCCTTTTAACTTCTTATCAGTTTTTTCAACGTTATTCACAATGTATTTATAAGCATAAGCCTTAGACCTCAATCCCACAAATTCACTCATTACATTTCCTCCTAATTCATCCTTAAACTTTCCAATCACCTTTTTATTTTTAGAAGAGAACAACTCACTCTCTGGACTGTAATTACTAGTGTCATAGATATTAATGTCCTTTTTCATGTCTGAATAAACATCATCAGTATTAATTTGCAAAATAAAACTATCTGTATCCATATAAAGTAGATTAACATCATTTTGATATCTCTTCCTCAAGTTATTATAAAAGTAATCATACATTAATGACTTTGATAAATCAAGAATTGATGTTCCAATATAAATAGGTTTGTTCATTTCAATACTCTCTTTAATCAAATGGATCGCACAAAAGTTCTCAGTAAAGACCTCAGCTCTAGTAAAACTCGGTCTATTAATTAATTTTGATGCTTGTTTCCAAGATGTTGATAGTCTGATATTTTGTCTTTTTCTCACATTTTCCATGGTCTTACCAAAGACCGCATTATTCATCAATTTATAAAAGTCTTTCTCAAAATCTGTTTTTGACTCTGTTCTTCTTTGTGTATTAAAATCAATGTACCGCTTCAACCAATGACTTTGATTGAACTTTAGAACCCTATGGATCTTCTCTACTCTTAGACCTTTTGATAAATATTGTCGCAAATTTCTTTGGTGTAGAACATACTTTTTCTTGTTATATAATGTAGTAAGTAATTTTTCTGTTGATTCACCTATATTAAATGATTGTTGATAATCACTTAACCACTCCTTCTTTGGACTTTCCTTTTCACAAGCAAATGGGAGATCTTTGTGTAGGTTATGAAGTTCCTCTGGATATTTCAAATCGACCTCAAAATAATAACCAACCTTTGAATCATCCAATTCTTTTTGTGTAGAGATACATACATCTTGTAAAACCTTTTTGTAATCTTTTTCCTTTACCCATCTAAGTTTTCCATAAGGAAGAGCCTGAGACATTGCCCAGCCATACAGGTTGTTCGCATCATAATACATCAAGTAGGAGCTCTCTACCGATGGATCATAATTTGGAATGTACTTGTTATTTGCTTTAGCATATCTCTTTGAACAGACTTGTGAAATTCCTCCTCTCTTTGCCTTTCCAATCATCAAAAGCATATCAACATCGGTTATCAAATCCAAAGCTTGTTTTGTCATTTTTAACATCGTGCTCCAAGCCAATCCAGGAGCAGTGTAATAGTGAGCAGGATCCAATCCATATCCAGAATGACAGATTGTTCTGAAAGCCTCAAACACATCAGCCAACAAAAGCACATCAGTTTTGAGGTACAAATCGTGATACTCACCAAGATTCTTAATGTTATATTTTTTCCAAACATTTTGTGCGTGTACATAATCTTTATCAGATATATGACTATTATTTAATTTGTTATAGAAATTTTCTTTTAAAGGAAGTTGTGTTTCATTCAATCTCTCAAATGAGTCCATATAGTCATAGGGGTAAATTCCCTTTTGTGTTAGAAAATCTTTATCTAAAAAATACTCTGAAAGACATGGAAACTCTTTTAGATTTTGAACCAAGTTAGCCAATGGACTTGCCATGAATTTAAATGTATCAAGAAATCTGATATGAGTAATAGGAGATGTGTGAATTGTTTTTGTGAATGAAATGTATTTCTGATCCGTGTTTGGAATTGCTGAGATACTTCCAGAAGTCTTTGAGAGTTCCTTGATAAATAGATGTGTATCATAATGAGCGTTGTTATGAAGAAAGACAGGAATGAAAGAGGGGAGTTGATAATTAATATTACAACTTTGATGAGCCGGACCTCTATATTTACCAGTGAGATGACAATGGTCTCTAACCTATAGACCTTTACCAATTTTCTCCTCACAAATATGACAGACATTGTTTTTTATAAATTTTCTTTTTTCTTTACTTGTTAAGGACATTGGTTTATTGGTTTCTCTCATTATCTTGGTTAATTGAACACAGTCTTTTTCTAGTCGTTTCACAAACTCCTCTGGGGTATTTGAGCCTCTATACATCTCTAACTTGTTATATTTATCACCAACGGATGATTTGATATAATAACAAAAACCACAAGGAGTATGTTTTTGATATTTATTTGTGTATGATTCTTTTGGATCTGGAGAAGCAGTATCAATTTTTTCTAAAATACTTTCAAAATCAGCATATATAACAAATGGATGTTTTATTGTTTTCTTTTCATCTTTGAATGTGATCTTTGAGCCTTTTTTAGGCATGTTGATTACCGTTGATTTATGTTCACCACAATAATTTGAATGTTTATCTAATCTTTCTTGTGTATGGAAGAAGTTAAGACAACGCATACAAATATATATTTTATTTGTTCTTTTACATACTTGTGGTTTTATTAATTTTGTAATATCTTTGATGTATGTATAATGTGAATTTTCCTCTGAATTAAAATATAGAAGATTAATATGAGTTTGTTTACAATTGTCAGAAAGCTTTAAAACCTGAATGTTGTTTGTTTCTGTTAGACCATAAACATTAACTGATAAATTATTCATCTTTTCAAATTTAGGAATATCATTTAAAGTCATCGGAAACTTTAGATCTTTCGTATTTAATGTATTCTCATATTTTTTATAATGAGATACTCTTTCATCATGAAAATGTGGAGGATGTAAGTGTGCTAAAATAGACCAGAGAAAACATTTATTGTCTTTATTTTTGATATTGATAACTGCTTTTCTATTTTTGATAACACTGGGTAAATCAATGTAAGAAGAAGCTTTTAGAGGATCTGATTTAAGAATATGAATGTCTATGTAAATAATTTTTCCTATATTGAATCCACTTCCTACGATTGAATTATCCACATCTTGCTCTTGTTTAATAAGTTCATCATAGACTCCTGATGTTTTAAAATCTTGATATGAAGATATAAAGTGTGGCTCAGTTCTCATGTATGGTGTATCTATAACTCCTTTATCCTTTGTCATTTCTAATTTTACCCCCATATAAAATTTAAGTGGTTTCATTTCTTTTAGTGTTTTTTCAATCAATGTTTGAACAGCAGGTTTGACTATTTCTACAGCATCAACTATAGACTTTGGTTCGGGAGGTTTGAAGTTAAAGATTCGAATCCTGATATGTCTTTTGAAAGCACCATCAGTATTTTTAATAGTAAACAATTTTGACAAGTGTTTGTTAGTTTTAAGATGGGCTGTAATTTCTGGTTGGTACTTGGTACTGGTTGGTACAACCCCTTCTTGAGGATGGTTGTTTTACAGACCTTACAATGTTTTGTTTTAGGTGGAAGAGGGGAAAGTTTGTTAAGAATGTTGTATGTATGTTTTGCGGTGAGAATATGTTGTTTATAATATTTTACTTCCTTCTCGCGAGTATCACAATAAACCATATTTATAGCGTGAGAAAACGTGGTGTTTTATATATATCACTGTGCTTAAAATAAAACACTTTTGAGCTTTACAGCTCCGTTTTATATATATCGCTGTGCTTAAACTAAAACACTTTTTCACTCAGAATCATCTAAGTCATAACTATCACATGAATACTCAGAATCATACTCAGAGTCATCAATAAAGCTACTCTCATAACTATCATTTGAGCACAAACTATTAGTATCATAACTATCATCTGTGTTCAATGAAATACTATCATCACCATCGTCCGAGTTCAATGAAATACTATCATCACTATCGTCCGAGTTCAATGAAATAGTAAAATCTTCACTGCTGTAATGACTCATATTTAATTAGCAGAAAAAACCTTTCCATCTATACCAATATACTTTCTTTCATTAACGGATTCAATCTCTACATTTTTAATATCAAAAGTTATCTTTAAATAATCTCTAACTATCATAGAACGAAATGACATTTCACCAGAAATATTAACATCATTCATTTTACTTAGATCTACACCCTTTGGATTATTAAAGTAAATACAAATTTCTCCACGAGTATTGTTGATGGTCTTATCATTCTTTTTCAAAGTATCGTGGTCAATCACTTTTTCAAGCTTTGAATAAATTGCCAGGAGTAGAGGAGAAACTTTTGTTAGATTTACTTTAATGGATGTCTTTCCAGGTATAGTTAGAGCTCTTCCTTTAAATGAAATAGAGGGGCTCATGTTATTTTCCATAACTGGTTTTACCCAAAAATTTCCATATTTATCTTTGTTCAATTTAACATCTTTGACATATTTTTCTATATCTTTCACCGAAGTAGAGATTGATTGAAATTTGTCTTTTGTGCTTTGAAACATTGTATTTATTAATGAATAAACTTGCATTTAGTTTAAGTAAAAATTTACCACATAAATATGATAAGTTCTGAAGGATATTTAGAATTTCCAGACTCTCCATATGATAAATTAGAGAATTGTCCGGCTTGTGATAGAGTGGGGCTTAATGATGAGGATTCATATAAACAATGTTTATTCTGTGATTATATTCTAATTAATGATAATAAGAAATATAAAAAAACATATAACTCTTTTAAATTAGAACCAAAAATGAATTACTTTACAAGATTAATAAGAGAGATGAATGTTAAGCATTATGGTGATAATACACCATTTCTTACAAGGAAAGAGACTCTTTGTATTGAGGAAATGTATAAGGGTTTAATGATATTTATTATTCAAAATAATTTTAATGGAAATGTTAATACAAGATACTACATAAATAAAATAATGAATTATTTTGAAATTAAACCCGAACTCAGGATAAAATATAGAGTTTCTAAAATAGCTCAAAAAAAGTTGGATGACTTGTTTTCCAAATATATAAATGAATGATTTTTTACCCGTTTGGGAAAATAAGATAAAATTTAATAACCATAAAAACATTCCAAATTCATTGAGATGTCTAATAGTTGGTTCAAGCGGATGTGGAAAAACCTGTTTGCTTTTAAAGATGCTCCTTACCCCCAACTTTTTAGATTATGATAATTTAATAATTTTTACGAAGTCAAGTTTTCAACCCGAGTATCAACTACTCTCACAGGGTTTTAATGCAGGTCTTAAAAAGGAAGACATTATCGGTTTATTTAAACTTCAAAACAAACTAAATGATTATAACATTGAGGATATAATACAACTATTTTGTGATACACAGAAACCTAAACCAAAACCCATAACTTGTATTCTCAGTGATAATACGGATGATATACCTTCACCTCAAGATTTAGATAAATCAAAAAAGAACGTCGTCATCTTTGATGATTGCGTTAATGAGAGAAACCAAACAGTAATGGATAGCTACTATACAAGAGGGAGACATTCTTCTTGTAATTGTATTTATCTTAGTCAGTCATATTTTCAACTCCCTCGACGCTCAATAAGAAACAATGCTAATACTTTTATTTTATTTAAGTTAAATTCAATAGATGTAAATAATTTTTGGAGAGATAATTGCTCTACGTTATGTAGTAAAAAAATTTGAAAATTATATGAAACACACGATTGGAAAATATAAATATATTGTTGTGAAACAAGATGAGATATTAAAGGATGTATTTTTATTTTAAACATAATTACATATATAAATGACAACAATTATTATTAACCTTGTGGGTAAATCTGCTTCTGGAAAGAACTTTCATAAATCTAAACTCTTGAATAGTAAAAATGAAAAGATTGTAAGTTTTTTTTAAAAACACCCTATGATTCGTTTTGTGAGTACTACAACCAGAGCAAAGCGACCAGGAGAAGTAGAAGGGAAAGATTATTACTACATTTCAATGGAGGAACATATGCGATTGAGGAACGAAGGTCAAATATTTGAGGAGGTCTCTCTTGGTTCTACAAAATATTCACATTGTAAGAGTGAGTTAAATAAAGTAAAATCTAATGGTCTTGGGATTTTAGAAACTAATCCTGAAGGAATGAGACAAATTATTAAACAATTGTGTGGTGATGGAGTTAAGATTTTATCATTTGGTTTTGATATCGATGAGGAGACTCAACGCAAACGTATGAAAAGCAGAGATACAAGTATTAGTGAAGAAGAAATAACAACTCGTATTAATACCAATAAAGAATTTGATGAAATATTTAAAGAAAAGGATTTATTTCAACACATTTACTATAATGAAGAAAAGGAAAACTTTCCCATTGACATTTACAATTCATTAAATGATATTTTTCAATAAATAAATACAGAAAATGAATACCAAAGAAAGAGAAAGAAAGTTTAAGGAACATCAACAATTAGTTTCAAAAGTTGTTAAACAACAGGAAGAGATAAAGAAGAAACGGAGACAGAAACTAACTGGTGAAGAAGCCTTTGAAAGAAAACAAGAGAAATTCTTTAAACCACTTTTGAAAACTCAACACTCACCTACAGTTCCCACGGTAGAATTTACTCCGAAAAAACTTCAAATGCTCAAAGATTTTAGTCAGATAACAAAACAAGAACTTGGTGAATTAGAATATGATGACGAGGGATTATTTCGGAAACTTGAGGAGGTAAATCAACCCCCTAATTATGTTGTGGAAGCTCTTCAAAACAATGAATATTCGGCGGGTTCAAAAACCAGAGCAGGTCTCATTCCAACAGAAGAACCAGCAGTGTTTCATCTTGTGGAAGAAAAGGTATTGATATTTAATGATGAATTGATGTTCTTGAGTTCTCAACCAAATGTTAAATTAACTCCAAGATTAATGTTTCTTCTAACAAACCCCGGATTCAGCGCTTCAAAATATTTTGAGGAACCACTTGATATGGAAAGAGAGGAAGATAGGGTATATATTGAGTTGTTAAATGCACTTGATTATGGAGTTTCTGTTGCTGGTAAAAGTAAGAAGAATGAGAAGGAGAAACATATTATTGATGCTTTAAGTAAACTTGGTTCAGGTGTTAGTTTTCTTCCAAATGACCCATCACAATTAGTTAATAGGCTATTATTGTTGTTCGGTAGTAAGAAGGCTGGAAACAACAATTGTTTTAATGAATCCTCAGCCATTTTAGATCAGTT
This sequence comes from Myxine glutinosa, assembly GCF_964187855.1. Taxonomy (NCBI): domain Eukaryota; kingdom Metazoa; phylum Chordata; class Myxini; order Myxiniformes; family Myxinidae; genus Myxine; species Myxine glutinosa. The sequence goes on from NC_136262.1 coordinate 254,606,508, forward strand.
GATGAATATGAAAATAATTAATAAATGTCAATACAAAGATATTTTATTAGATATTAAATAAGATGAGAAGCACAATTCTTAGTTTTAATTTCACAACGAGCGATTACACAGCTTCATTCCCTTACCCACTACAACTTGACCCCCTTACCTCATATGAGGCATCTTTATTGTCGATGGAAACTTATAATACCTTGTTTAATATCACAGAGAAAAACAACAAGTTTAGTTATAATCCAGGAAGTGGATATAAAACTATAACCGTTTCACCTGGAGCTTACGAGATTTCTCAAATATCTTCAGAAGTCTCTCGCCTTATGAAAGAAAAAGGTGATGAACCCAAAAATATTGTAATAGATATTCAAAAACACACTTCAAAATCAACTATTAAACTTAAAAATAATTATAAAGTTGATTTCACGATTGAAAATTCGTTTAGAGAGCTATTGGGTTTCTCTTCAAAAAAGATTGAAAATAACGGGACGTTTTACAGTGATAATGTTATCCAAATATCCTCCGGTATAAATTCAGTATTAATTCATTGTGATTTGATTGATGGTGCTTATAACGATGGAATAAGAACAAATACAATATTTTCATTCAGTGCATACTCAACCCCGATTGGTTATAAATTTAATATGGAACCAAAAAATCTTGTCTATTTACCTGTGTCAGGAAAAACCATATACAGAGTAAATTTTAGGATAACCGACCAAGATAATCGTATGATATCCTTTAATGATGAAATTATATCCATCAGAATTCACCTACGTGAAGTTTTTCAATAAATAAATAATGGTTATTGTGAGAAAACACGAGTTGGGAAAATATAAAATAATTACAGGGGAGGGCATGTACCTTTCACCATACTATACAAGGTATGTGGGTAGAGGATACTATAAACCAAAGAGACAACGAGGTGTAGGTCATCAATTTCGAAATAAAGGAGATGGGATAATTGATACTCTAATGGGTATTGGTTCAACCATCCTTAAACATAAAGACCTAATTGGTTCAACTGCTTCTGCCGTGGGTTCAGTTGCGGGTGCTATAAAGAGTATAAAAGATGCTCAAAAGGAGTCTCATAAATTACAAGCAATCAAAGAAATAAAAAAAGGTAAAACTCAACTATCTTCACAAGAACGACAAAAAATCATTAAAATACTTGGGTCAGGGTTTCAACGATTTTAATACTATATAAATACAAGTATGGAAGCGATTGATAGTATCTATGATTTGGATGATACAATTATCATTTCAAACTCCACGAAAAAGGAAGACTATTTTAAGTTAAATGCTATAACAGGAACAGACTGGAATTCAAACGGAACAAAAAGTTTTGAAATAAATAATCAACAAACTTACTTGAATATAGCTGATAGTTTCTTGCTGTGTAAATTTAAATTCACTAAGGCTGCGAATAATACTAATGCTACACTCGTAAATGATTTCTTCTGGAAAATGTTTGACAGTGTCCGCCTGTATATTGGAAAACAAGAGGTTGAAGCGGTTGATTATGTCTCTGCTACATCTGAAATGATGAAATTTACACTATATTCGTTTAGTGATAGAATGGGTAAGGGAGCTGTTGAAGGTTTTATTCCTGATATGTCAACGGGTACAAACGCAGACCCTGGTTATAGTCAAAGGAAGTCAATGTATAATGATGACGCAAAAACTGAGAATAGTTTTACCGTAGCAGTACCTCTGAAAGGTATATTTGGATTTTGTGATTATGATAAAGTTTTGTATGGGCTTAAAATTAGATTTCAACTACAAAGGAATGATAATGTAAATAGATTGCTTTTTGGGGTTGTAAATGCTTTTGGAGAAAATAATAAATTTGTTATTAATGATTTGTGTTGGTATATCAGTGAATATACTCCTAATCTTAAAACGGAAGAGATGTTAAATAGAAGACTTAACTCAAAGAAACCGCTAAATGTATCATACCTTAAAAGAAGATGTCAACACGTTAAACTGGAACACACTACCTACACTTGGAATTTGGGTGTTCTTCAAGGAAAGCCACGATACCTCTGGCTCACTTTTTTAAAAACCAGATGGAGAGGACGGTACTAATAAGAATAATGCCCTGAGTGATAATGCTAAGGTGAAACAATTTCGGGTTTCTCTTGATGGCACATTTTATCCGCGAGATAGATTGGAAATTGATTGGGAAAAAAATGATTATGCGGAAGCCCACAAGTCCTACCAAAAGGTGTGTGAAAGTAATGGTAATAATGAACCTATTTTGGATATGGTTGCGTTTCAAAAACTTTATACAATCTACGCAATTGACCTGAGTTCTCAAAAGGAAACTATAAAGTCTAATCGAGTGGATACTTCTCTATACATTGAAAGAGGGGAGAGTGAAGAGGTTAATGCATATTGTTTGCTTTTGGAGGAAACAGAATTACAGATTAATACAGATAATGGTGTTATGATTAATATCACATAGGTTTTTTCTCATAAATAAATGGTTGGGGTATATGTTAATCAAATCAATCTTAATAAATTAACATCTTGTATTCAAAATCAAAAGCCTTGTATTATTAATGTTAATACAATTCAAAGAAAAGGAGCTGTAAGAATTGATGTTTTACTCACACACACACAAGTAAAAACACTAAATGATGTTGGATCACTTAAAATTAAAATGACGAAACCTATGTTAAATAAATATTCAATAGACGAGTCAAGAGGAGGATTTCTCCCGTTTCTAATTCCTTTATTTGCTGGTTTAAGTGCGGCGGGAGCATTGACTGGTGGTATTTCAGCAGCGGTAAAAACTGCTGACGAAAGGAAGGCACAACTAAAAGCTCAAAAAGAATTGGAAAGACATAACAAGGAGTTGGAGAAACAAATTAGTGGAAGTGGTGTAATTGTAGATTTTGCTCAAAAACTTGAAAGTCTACCTGATAAAGCTAGATTGTTGGTTGGAGATATGCTTTCCTCTATCGCTCAAGCGGGTGTTAAACTAACTAAACGGGGTAATGGATTGTATCTTTCTCATAAATAAATGGATAAATGGTTTAAACAATTTGGAAAGAATACAACGTCAAATATAGAACTAGCTAAGTATTGTAAAACACTAAAAATTGATAATGTGGTTATTTGTATGAGAGATGAATTAATACATATAAATAAGAATACAAAGAATATTATTATGAATTTAGACACACATAATGGTTCTCATTGGGTTTGTATTCATAATAGTCAGGATAAATATTATTTTGATAGTTATGGTATGCCACCACCTGTTGAAGTAATACAATTCTTACAGAATGGTGTTTATCAAACATTTCAAGTTCAAGAAATTAATTCTAAATGTTGTGGTCAATTATGTTTATATGTATTATTTCAACTCAACAATAATGAAAATTTTTATGATATCATTTTTAATCTAATATAAATGACTTATGTTGGAAAAGATGGTTCTATCTTTGGAAAATCCTCTCAGGATATTGATTTATCAAATTATTATACAAAGGCACAGGCTGAACGACAAAAATATAGTGTAAGTAAAAATATTAATATGAAGAATACTTATAAATTAATCAATTATCCAAACCCTACAGATGCAAATGACTTAATTAGATTTAGTGATTTATCACAATATATATTTTTAAAGAAAACAGCACGTTTTGTTAAACAAGTAAAATTTACAACCACAACACCTGGTTATACTGACCATACACCTTTCCTCATTGAATTTAACTACCTGCTTACAATTGAATTTTATAAAGAAGGACATATAGTTAATATGCGAATTAATAAATGGGGGTATGATATGCCTGATTTAGGGTATAATTGGTCTTTTTCAATAAACATAGAAGACCTACATGATTTTAATCAGTCTCGTAAAGAAGAATATTATCCACTTGGTGAGGATAAGGATTTATGTGGAAGTACAATTAATAAACAACAAATACATGGTTTTAAAAAAAGAAAAATATATGATAGTATAGCGATGGTTAGCATGACAAAGAAGGATGGTAATGAGATAAGGATAGAAAGCCGAGGAATACAAACCAATTTGGTAGTGGGAAGATGGGGTGGTATTACCTGTCATAATATTAATCTCACATATATTTCTGATACATAAATGGCAGGAAGAAGACTACAAGAGAATTATAATTTTTGTATTCAAGGATACCTACAAGAAAAGGGTGCTCGGTATTACATACCTTATGATTTGGAGCATATACATGGGAATTTTGTCATAAAAAACTGGCCTTATACTGATATTGTTAAACCCACAAATAGAGACTTGTTTAAAGTATTAAATAAAAATGAACTTCTCAAAGTTATGAAATATAAAACTCTTTTAGAAATCGTCAACAAATCTTATTGGTATCCTATTATGAGAAAAATAATTATAGATACAAGAATATCTCAAAATCCAGATGAGTATATGTATAATATTCTTTGGGGTTTAAACTCAAGGGTAGCAAGGGATGAGGAAGGAGTTGAAGAAGAGAAGGAGAAAAGAGAGAAAAGAGAGAAGGAGGAGAGGGAACAAAGAGAGAGGGAGGAGAGGGAGATGGAAATCAGAGCGATTCAAAAAAGAGTGGATGTATTACAGCAAGAAGATCAATCTCAACTCACCGAAGAGGAAAATAAAGAAAGAATTAATGCTGTGAAAATATTGATATCAAAAATTGCTAAGATAAATGAGGAAGGAGTTAAAGAAGAGAAGGAGGAAAGAGAGAAAAAGGAGAAGGAGGAAAGGGAGAAAAAGGAGGAGGAGAGGGAGAAAAAGGAGAAGGAGGAGAGGGAGGAAAGGGAGCAAAGAGAGAGGGAGGAAAAATATAAAAAGATGGAAATCAGTGAGATTCGTAAAAGATTGAGTGTATTACAGCAAATAAATCAATCTCAACGCACCGAAGAGGAAATTAAAGAATTAACAACTCTTATGAAGATAATGGTTTCAAAAATAACAACGTCAATGTCTTCAATTTCAGGGAGGAGATTTAAACGAGAAAGTGGTGAAGAAGAAGAAGAAGAAGAAGGAAAAGATTATGTGATTGATGATGTTGGTGTCATTGACTTTAGTTAGTTTTTATTTGTAAATAAATGGAGGAGAGAGTGAAGGCATTCCTTAGGATTCTTTATGTTTTAAAAATAAAGATTGAAATGTATATGTTGAAAACCAAAAAGGTTTTGATACTCTGTCGGAATTTTTCTGATAAATAAATATGAGTTATTGTCTCAAATGTAAAAAGAAAACTAAATCTAAAAATATCTCTTATGTTAAAGCTAAAAATAATGGAGTTTATCAAAAAGGAATATGTCAAGTATGTGGCTCTAAAAAGTGCCAATTCATCTCTCCTAAAAGAGGAGGAGACATACAAAAGTTTCTGTCAGGAAGTAAATTTACAACAACTGGAATTCCAGGGGAATTACACCTTCCAGGGTATTCTTTCTGTGGTCCAGGAACAAACTTGGATAAAAGATTAGATGAGGCTGACAATCCTAAACCTTGGTCTAAACCTACAAATAGGGTTGACGAAGTGTGTATGAAGCATGATATTGCTTATGGGAAAACCACTACGTTGACTGAAAAACATAAAGCCGACAGCGAAATGTTGTATAATTTGTCTTTGATACAAAATCCAACGTTGAGAGAGAAAGTTGATAGGTTTATTGTGAGAAATTTGATAAATGCTAAATTGAAACTTGGTCTTGGTTATTCCTCAAAAAACTATTAGGCTCTAATGATGTCATCAAGACTGAGGAGCTTTTGGCTGAAGAATTACACAAACCTATAATCACAAAGTTTAAAAGAAGGAAGGTTTATTCTAAATACACCGACCACATATGGTCCGCTGATTTAATTGAATTGAATAATGACAGGGGATACAGGTATGCTTTAACCGTTATTGATTTGAGGAGTAGATTTGCCTGGGTTGTCCCTTTAAAAAATAAAAGGGGTGATACTTTAATGTTAGCCTTTAAGCTAATATTTGATCGGGATAAATGGAAACCAAAGAAGTTATGGACTGATGAGGGAACAGAGTTCTATAACAAAATATTCATGAAATTTCTTCAGGGGAAGGGTATTAAATTATACAGCACCTTTAATGAAGGAAAGGCAGTTGTTATTGAGCGTTTTAATCGTACTTTAAAAGAGAAATTATATAAAAAATTCACACAACTCGGTTCTCAAAAATGGGTGTATTTAATTCAGGATATTGTAGATAATTACAATAATACAGTTCATTCATCAACAAAATCAAAACCATCAGAAACATTTACAAAATTAGAATATGAAAAGGAGATTAATTTGAGAAAGCCCAAGTTCAAAGTTGGTGATATTGTAAGAATATACAAATGGAAAAGCCATTTTGAGAAAGGTTATACAAAGAGATGGACTAATGAATTATTTTAAATCGTTGATGTAATGGCTACAAACCCTTGGACCTACAAATTATATGATTTAAATGGAGAAGAAATCTTGGGTTCATTTTACTCGCAAGAATTACAAAAAACACAAGTAAGCAGCTAATACCCTTGAAAATAATAAATAAATAAATAAAATGTAATGGGGATACGTTTTTAAATCTGTGAACCCCAAACACAGAATCCCACAACTTTTTAGTTGGGGCTTAACTTTTGTGTGTGTATAATGGGGATACGTTTTTAAATCTGTGAACCCCAAACACAGAATCCCACAACTTTTTAGTTGGGGCTTAACTTTTGTGTGTGTATAATGGGGATACGTTTTTAAATCTGTGAACCCCAAACACAGAATCCCACAACGTTTCAGTTGGGGCTTAACTTTTGTGTGTGTATAATGGGGATACGTTTTTAAATCTGTGAACCCCAAACACAGAATCCCTCAACTTTCCAGTTGGGGCTTAACTTTTGTGTGTGTGTGTATGTGTGAGTGAGTCATAATAATATACAAACCCTAACCCAACCCCAACCCTAACCCAACCCCATCCCTAACCCAAACCCATCCCTAACCCAACCCCATCCCTAACCCAACCCATCCCTAACCCAACCCCATCCCTAACCCAACCCCATCCCTAACCCAACCCCATCCCTAACCCAACCCCATCCCTAACCCAACCCCATCTCTAACCCAACCCCAACCCTAACCCTCACATTCAAAATCCCAACCCCATCCCTAACCCAACCCCATCCCTAACCCAACCCATCCATAACCCTCACATTCAAAATCCCAACCCTAACCCAATCCCATCCCTAACCCAACCCCAACCCTAACCCTCACATTCAAAATCCCAACCCTAACCCAACCCCAACCCTAACCCTCACATTCAAAATCCCAACCCCAACCCTAACCCAATCCCATCCCTAACCCAACCCCAACCCTAACCCTCACATTCAAAATCCCAACCCTAACCCAACCCCATCCCTAACCCAAACCGATCCCTAACCCAACCCCATCCCTAACCCAACCCATCCCTAACCCAACCCATCCCTAACCCAACCCCATCCCTAACCCAACCCCATCCCTAACCCAACCCCATCCCTAACCCAACCCCAACCCCAACCCTAACCCTCACATTCAAAATCCCAACCCTAACCCAACCCCATCCCTAACCCTCACATTCAAAATCCCACCCAAACCCTAACATAATCTTTCTTTTCTTCTTTTTTTAAATACGTATTTCTTTTTTTTTTTTTTCCTCTTCTGCCAATTCTGTCTTTCAAGGCTTTCAAGTTTGAAGAAGTAGAAATGGGAAGAAAGAATTTTCCAGCATTTTCTTCCTCGAACTTTCTTGATATTGCTTAAATCAAGCGTCATTAAATAAAGAACATTGTTCATTGCTTTAGAATCCAAAGAGTCTCCAAGAGGAACCCCACAGGTAGAGTCTCCAAAATAAAACCAACTTTCCAAGTTCCCAAGGTATAACCACATTCCTGTTGAGCCTCCAAGATAGGTATCACATTCCGAGTCATCAAAACAAAACCCCCATTCCGAGTCTCCAAAAATATAACCATCTTTCCAAGTCCCCAAGGTAGAACCACAATTTTCAGAAATATTGGGGGTTTCCGTGATAAGTCTCACATAGTATAACTGCGGACCATCAGGGAAAACTTCCCTTTCCCAATTTTTTAGGGTTTCTATGATGTGTCTCACATAGTATAACTGCGGACCATCAGGGAGAACTCTCCTTGCCCAATTTTTTAGGGTTTCTATGATGTGTCTCACATAGTATAACTGCGGACCATCAGGGAGAACTCTCCTTGCCCAATTTTTTAGGGTTTCTATGATGTGTCTCACATAGTATAACTGCGGACCATCAGGGAGAATTCCCATTTCACAATTTTTTAGGGTTTCTATGATGTGTCTCACATAGTATAACTGCGGACCATCAGGGAGAACTCCCCTTTCCCAATTTTCAGAAATTTGTGGGTCTCCAATGTATGACTTGTATTCTGGCTCATCAAGGTAGAACTTGTTCAGTGGGTTTTGTTTTGATAACTCACAACAAGTATCATCATGGTAAAACTCTTTTTCAGGATTTTGTGGATCTCCAAGGTATAACTCTTTGGTTGGGTCATCAAGGTAGAACTCGTTCTGGGGGTCTTGGTTGTTCAAAATGTCTTCAAACAAAAAAATAACTTCATCCCAAGTTGTGTTAAAAGCAGAATTTTCATTTCGTATCTCAGATACAATTTCCTGTGAAAGAAAATAACAATGTATTAATTTAATACAATATTTTTATTTGTATAAATCAAGCTCTATGAATATTAAAATAAACTTTGTTAACTCTTACACGAGTCTCATCTAAAAAAAAAAAAATTAAAATAAATAATTAAATTAATAATTAATTAATTAAATAAATAAACAAACTTACCTCCATTGATAAGAGGTTCGAGTCCAGTTCATCAATCTGAAGGTTGAGTTCCACACAGGTAGTAGGACTCCAAGGAATAGCAAAGTTATCCCATTCCATTTCGGCATAGTAGTCCATTCTCAAGTGAAGCAGAAAGCGTGTTTGAAAAAGCCTGTGTGGTCGGTGCCTTTTATAAGGACTGGGTGTGTCATTTACTGTGGAAATTCCCTGGGCGTGTCTTAACTGGAAATGATGTGATGGGAATTCCCTGAAAATGATGTAATGTATTACCTGGAAATGATACAATGCTAAAGAGTTTATAAAGTGGGTGGGGCTTAGCAAAAGTGGGCGGGGCTTCACAAAAAGTGGGCGGGGTTTAACAAAAGGGGGCGGGCTTACCAAAAAGTGGACGGAGCTTAACAAAAGGTGGACAGAGCCTACCAAAAAGTGTGTGGCACTGGATGCGCTCAAACAAGTACATTGAGGGAGGTTTACCATTTTATCTTAGCTCAGTTAAAATATCTTAATAAAGAACCAAACTCAAACATATTTTTTGTTAATATATTAGATGGTGAAGAGAGTGGCAAGAGAATTAAATTATTTCCCACGCATAAACAAATATTTGTAGGGTCGTTGTTTGAGTGGGCCAAAGATGATTCACCAGATGATATTAAGAGTAAAAGGTCCATAAGGTCAGAAGGATCACAGGTTCACACAGAAGGACCATTGTTTAAGTGGTCTAATGAATAAGGATAACATGTCAAAAGGTTAGAAGGTTCGTAAAGAACAGGGTGAGAGAAATAGAGGTGTTTAGGGGCAATGAGGGAGGGGAAAAATTAACATTTAAGTCAATGGGAAAATGAGAGTGTCCCAGAAGCAACATATATACACTACTTCGCTATGATTGGCTTTTTTTTCTTTTCTTTTTTTTTTTCTTTTTTTGTATACAAGATCGAGGCTCGTGAAACAGCGAACATTAATCACACAGAAAGACAAACCGACACATAAAACAAATAACATCGGGAGCGGTAGACAAGATGAGGAGGGAGGGGGAAGGACACAAACACAACATTTGAGAGCAGGGACCGAGAGACATCGAGAGATCTGTGGGAGGGAGAGGGCTTTGGGGGGGGGGAGGCATGGGAAGGGGGGGGGGTGGGAGAGGTATAAAACATATGGACACTGCCAGGACTTCCACGAAAGAAGTTGGAATTTCAAACAAGGTGGATCAGGGGTGAATTAGTGGGGGTAGAAAAGATCAAGGTTTTGGATGGGGGAAGATAAGAGATGGTGGTGAACAGCTGTTTTAAAGACCTGGAGGGAGGAGTGGGATTGAAGAGAGTGAGGGAGTTTGTTCCAGAGGCGGGAGAAAAGAGGATTGAAAGAGTGAAGGTGAGCAGAGAGCCGAAATCTCGGCAGTTTAACCATCAGAGGGTTACTGGCAGATCTTGTGCGACCTGTAGGAATATTTGGGGGACAGAGCACAGAGAGAGCTGGGGGTGCAAGGCCGGAGAGGAGTCGGTAGAAGACAGAAAGACCACCGACCTGCCTGCGGTGAGTGAGTGAAAGGCCCTCAGAGATAGCTACATCGTGGGAGATTCCAATAATTCTGAAAGCTTTGGTTTCAACAGCGTGAAGCCGAGCTAGGTGTGAGGCAGGAGCACCGGCCCATAGGAGGAGAGCAGTATTCCATTGAGCTGCGGATGAAAGCCTTGTCTGTGGTGAGGAGCTCAGGTGTGCCTCGGAAGGACTTCGCACGACGGAGGATGCCCAGTCGGCGACTGGCTTTGGAGGCCAGCTTGGAAATGTGGTTTCCCCAAGAAAGATCATGGCAGATAGTGAGACCCAAAAGCTTGAGCGACAGAACTTCTTGGAGAGGATTGTTGAGAAAGTAGATGGGAGGGTTGTCCAGTCGATCTTTTCGGAGAGACATAGTAAGAGTGTGAGATTTGTCACGAGTGAAAGACATGTTCCACTTGTTTGCCCAGTCTGTGATTTTGTCCAGGTCTTCAGAGAGTGAGGAGGCTGCAGACTGCAGATCTGAGGGAAGAGGAATGGAGCGGCAGAGAGTGGAGTCATCAGCAAAGACATAGAGAGGATTTTCCAGAGAGTCGGAGAGATCATTGATAAAGACCAGAAAAAGCACAGGGCCCAGAACACTGCCTTGGGGAACTCCAGCCTGAACAGGAAGGGGAGATGAGAGAAATCCATTCAGGGCCACACGTTCACTATGACCAGAGAGGAAGTCTGCAAGCCATGCATCGAGATTTCCATGGATACCAAAGGAGGAGAGTTTGGTGAGCAGAGCAGGGTGCCAGACCGTATCGAAGGCACGTGATATGTCAAGGGAGACAGCTCTGATTTCCTGTTTGGCATTGAGGACCTCCATCCATTGTTGAGACAGCAGAAGCAGCATGTCCAGAGTAGAGTGACCTGGTCTGAAACCAAATTGATGATCAGAGATCAAGCCATTGGAGAAGAGGAAAGATTTCATATCCGAAGCAATGATGGATTCCATGACTTTGCTGATAATTGGGAGAAGGCTGATTGGTCTGTAGTTGCTAGGATCTGTTTTTGCACCTTTTTGTGTAAAGCGGTAATGTTTGCTGATTTCCAGGATGCTGGCAGATGACCTTGAGCAAAAGATAGGGTGAAAAGAACAGAGAGAGGGTGAGATAGAGCGGCAGAGCAGGATTTTAGGACCCGTGGGCTGATGCTGTCTGGTCCAGTTGCAGAATCAGAGTCGAGGTTTGACAAAAACTCCTCCACCTTGTCAGGAGAGAAGGACACAGAGTCCAGGAGCAGTTGGGTTCGACTGGGAAAGGTGGGAACAGAGAGAGATGGGTTTGGGACTAAAGATTTTGAGGCAAACACAGAGTTGAGGCATTCGGCTTTGTCACGTGCGATGTCAACTGTGTGGCCATTTGAGGTAAGGGAGGGGATGGAGGGGGAACAAACACCAGAAACAGATTTGACCAGACGCCACCAGGATTTGGAATTAATAAATTTGGATTTGGATTTATGGCTTAAAGGAATCATTAAAGCCAAATAATCAAAATGTTCATTTTAAAATACAAGTAAATAGCTATCAACATGAAACGACTCGTATGAGGCCGTGGTAAAAAATGCCACAATATAAAACAAGAGCAGATTGCAGACCCTCGCCAGGACGTGTTTTAGTGGTTGTTGAGGCTTTGATGTTAAAACAAATATGGCGGCCGAACTACGTGACCGATGACATTATTTTGTATCCTGCACCAAATTTATCCTGAGATGACACAAGAAATTTCATCTCGATTGGATGAAGTTTTATACTTGTTGAATTATGACATCATAATGGAGGGACCTATGACATCATAAACATATTTTATTCCCCATGGAGAGTTCTTCACAATGAGCCATGTCTCAATTTTTTCTATTCAGCGCTTTCAGAGATAGAGGTGCAAAGTTTTTCGTTTTTTCCAAGATGGCGCCCATTCCACGTGACCTCTGACGTTATGGGTGGTAATAAGTCCCGCCCATTACATTATAGGTGGCAATACGCCTCGCCCATCATTACATTATGGGTGGCAATACGCCCCGCCCATCATTACATTATGGGTGGCAATACGCCCCGCCCATTACATTATTGGTGTCAATAAGTCCCGCCCATTACATTATGGGTGTCAATAAGTCCCGCCCATTACATTATGGGTGTCAATAAGTCCCGCCCATTACATTATGGGTGGCAATAAGTCCCGCCCATTACATTATGGGTGTCAATAAGTCCCGCCCATTACATTATGGGTGTCAATAAGTCCCGCCCATTACATTATGGGTGTCAATAAGTCCCGCCCATTACATTATGGGTGGCAATAAGTCCCGCCCATCACATTATGGGTGGCAATAAGTCCCGCCCATTACATTATGGGTGGCAATAAGTCCCATCCATTACATTATGGGTGGCAATAGGTCCCGCCCATTACATTATGTGTGTCAATAAGTCCCGCCCATTACATTATGGGTGTCAAGTCCCGCCCATTACATTATGGGTGTCACTAAGTCCCGCCCATTACATTATGGGTGTCAATAAGTCCCGCCCATTACATTATGGGTGTCAATAAGTCCCGCCCATTACATTATGTGTGTCAATAAGTCCCGCCCATTACATTATGGGTGTCACTAAGTCCCGCCCATTACATTATGGGTGTCAATAAGTCCCACCCATTACATTATGGGTGTCAATAAGTCCCGCCCATTACATTATGGGTGTCAATATGCCCCACCCATTACATTATGGGTGTCAATAAGTCCCGCCCATTACATTATGGGTGGCAATAAGTCCCGCCCATTACATTATGGGTGTCAATAAGTCCCCCCCATTACATTGAGTGTCAATAAGTCCCGCCCATTACATGATGGGTGGCAATAAGTCCCGCCCATTACATTATGGGTGTCAATAAGTCCCCCCCATTACATTGAGTGTCAATAAGTCCCGCCCATTACATGATGGGTGGCAATAAGTCCCGCCCATTACATTATGGGTGTCAATAAGTCCCGCCCATTACATTATGGGTGTCAATAAGTCCCGCACATTACATTATGGGTGTCAATAAGTCCTGCCCATTACATTATGGGTCAATAAGTCCCGCCCATTACATTATGGGTGTCAATAAGTCCCGCCCATTACATTATGGGTGTCAATAAGTCCTGCCCATTACATTATGGGTATCAATAAGTCCCGCCCATTACATTATGGGTGGTAATAAGTACCGCATAATGTAATAAGTCCCATTGCATTATGGGCGTGACGTCCTTTCCGATGTTTCCACGTGATTGAGCACCAATGTGTAACCATTTAGGGTGTACGTCACACTCCACAGGTGTGCATGCTTTATTTCGTGTAATCACGTTGGACTTGCAGTTTCCCCAAAATCCGAATCAAACATTTGTTTTGCAACCTGCGTGCGAAATCATTTACTAGAGAAGCTCCTCGAATGTAAATGTAAGTATATCGATGGTAGTAATGATTTGTAAACGTTTGTAGATTTTATCACTGCGGAATTTTCACAATATTAACATTAAAAATGGAGTCGTGAATGTGTGTTGTAAATGTGTTGATATTAAAGAGGGAAAGTTTTATGGATTTTACAAGAGAGCAACAAAACTTTGTGTTCGAAGTGAAACATTCAGTTGTCACTACGGGTAGGCCCCGCATGTTACATGTGCTCTTCATGTTCTCACTGCGTGTTCGGAACTCGTAAGTAGCATTTCCGTGCCGATCGAACTTTACACACGTGGGGTGTAAAGTTACCAAGCAGCTAGCTAGCGCTTGCCAAGCGAGCCGTTCCTTATCGAGGGCTATGATGGAGTGCTTGCTCGAGTGCTTAAGCCGCTTGGCGAGCGAGCCGTTCCTTATCGAGGGCTACGATGGTGCTTGCTCGAGTGCTTAAGCCGCTTGGCGAGCGAGCCGTTCCTTAGGGCTACGATGGAGTGCTTGCTCGAGTGCTTAAGCCGCTTGGCGAGCGCTCCACAAGAATCTTGATAACTGAACACACCCCAGTTGTAACGGTAGCGACAAGACAGCGTGCCGACCGAAGCGTTACTCAGGTAAATAAGTTGTTGCTGAGGTGTTGTTTTCATCGCGCTAAGATGGCGGCGGCCGTCGCTACCCGGAAGTAGTCCAAAGTCGAGTCAACTCAGGCGCTGCGAAAACAATCAATTCGTATGGGGAAATTGTCAGAAGTGGGAGGATTGAAACTAAAAACGACGGCCCAGGTAGCATTTGTTGGCGTACCACGATAGCACTGTTACCATGGAGACCGCCATGGCGGAGTGATTGTTTGGTGACGGAACACCCACGTGGTCTCCTGCACAGCTGATCACTGCGTACCGATGCGTCATGCACAAAAGCTGTGAAGGTGTTTTCTACCAAACAAAACCTCAAAGTAGAAAAGTTATCTTTCCTCGAGTTTCGTTCCAAAAATAGATTACCTGAAAGACGCGACACGTGATTGGATGTCGAACAGAGTAATGACCCAGATTGGGAATCGCTCGAGTCCGGGACAACATGTCTTGCTCTGCAGCAAACACCTGGCCCAGGTAAGAGTGATGTGGAGTGTTGAGAGCTGTGAATATTGTGACTTCGTCATGGAGAAATTTCGACGTTATTTGGATACGATTTCCCCATATACGGTGCATATAGTGTTATAACTATGATAACGTTGATGGGAAAATATCTTGGTTACCCTAATTAACTTGACCTTCACCTTTAGTACATATTAGATACTGCTGTAATGTTGAACATTAGGTTACCTTTCACCAAGCCCAGAACGGGAATTACACGTGCATTATTACCTCTGGCCAAAGGTGGATGGAGGTTATGTTTTCACCCCTGTCTGGCCGTTTGTGAACAAAATATCTCAAAAAGTTGTGGACGGATTCGGACGAAATTTGGCAGAGAAGGAGTGTATGTGACGAGGACGAAATGATTCGATTTTGGTGAAGATCCGGATCCGGATCCGGCTACGAGAATTTTTAGTGATTCTTCACCATTGGGAGATCGGGCCAAAACCGACACATAGCAGGATATCTCAATAAGTTGTGGACGGATTCGGACGAAATTTGGCAGAGAGGTAGCGTTGAAGATGTTGGTGAAGATGTTGGTGAAGATCTGAATATTCATTCATTCATATGAGAATTATTAAATTTTTTAAGTGATTCTTCACCATTGGGAGATATGGCCAAAAACGATACATAGCAGGATATCTCAAAACACGGAAGACAAGACAAGGAAGAATCGATTCAATGTTTGTAAAGATTCGGATCCAGCGAGTATAATTTTTTAAGTGATTCTTCACCATTGAGTGATATTGAAGCGCGGTGCTACGCGCGCGACTTGCTACCAAGGAGGAAGCGGACAACGCGGTTAAACAAAAGTGTCTTTATTGACAAGAGGTCACTGTAGCACTGGCGTGCTCCGGGCTGCGCGCCCAGTGTATATCCTGAGGCCACGCCTACCCCTCAGGCGTGGCCCCCGCCCACTTGGTGCGCGGAATGATGTCACCACGCCAGTGGGCTTTCGTGTCCGCCACACGCACCCCCCCCCCCCAAGAATTCCCGCGCACCTGGAGGGCCAGTTTGCGGGGCAAACGGATGACCCGGCCGAAGCGCCCTCTGGCGACCGGCGGCGTCCGGGGTGTAGGGATGCCAGCTGGGATGCCCCCGGCTGTACCCGGGATGGGTGCCGGACCGGGGGGCGGCGTGCCGGCGGTGCTGGGCGGTGCCGGGGGTCCGCCCGCCGGGGGGTGGCCCCGACGCGGGGGCTGAGCCACCGGCGGTGGGTGGTCCACGTCGAGGTGGGCCGGCTTGAGTCGATCCACCGAGACGCGGTCGGGAGTACCGCCGATGTCCAAGGTGAAGAATTTCACCCCGGTCTCCAGCACGCGGAACGGCCCGTCATACAAGGGCCGCAGTGGTGTCCGGTGGGCATCGTGCCGGACGAAGACATACTCCGCGGTGCGAAGCTCCAGGGCGATGTGCGTGCATGGGTGGGTGCCCGTGGTGCGCCGTCGGCACCGGGGCGAACCTCCGGGCGGTCTCCTGCAGCGCGGAGCGCTGCTGTGCAGAGCGGAGTCTTGCAGAGCGGACCATGGTGCCGTGGAGTGCGCGCCGTTGAACGGCACCTCGGTGACGCGGAGGCCCGTAACGGCGGTCCGCAAGGCCTGGACATCGGGGTCGGCGGCCTGGTCCGCCGCCATCCGGGCATAGTCGATGCCGAGGTGGACCGCGTGGGCAACGGACCGGGAAAGGCAATCCGCCACCGGGTTGTCCTTCCCCGCGACATGCCGGATGTCCGTCGTGTATTCGGATACGGCCGAGAGGTGACGCTGCTGCCGGGCCGACCACGGCTCGGCGACCTTGCCCATCGCGAACACCAGTGGCTTGTGGTCGACGAAGGCCGTGAACGCACGGCCCTCGAGCAGATGGCGGAAGTGCCTGACCGCCAGGTGGAGCCCGAGCAACTCGCGGTCGAAGGTACTGTACCGGCGTTCGGGCGGGCGAAGCTGCCGGCTGAAGAACGCCAGCGGTTGCCAAGCTCCACGCACCCATTGCTCGTCCACCGCGTAGTCCGAGGCATCGGTGGTGAGGGCGATCGGTGCATCGGGCACCGGGTGCGCGAGCATGGTGGTGTTAGCCAAGGCGAGCTTCGCGCCCACGAACGCCGCGTCCATCTGCTCGGTCCAGGTGACGTCACCTTTGCCCGGCTTCCCCCGGAGGGCCTCGTGCAAGGGGCGCAGGAGCTGGGCGATGCGGGGCAGGAAACAGTGGTAAAAGTTTACCATGCCCAGGAACTCCTGGAGCCCCCTGATCGTGCGGGGGCACGGAAACCGTTTCACCGCCTCCACCTTGGCCGGTAGGGGCACGTCCTCGTGCCTGGTGACGCGGTGCCCCAAAAAGTCGATTTCGGCGACACCGAACCGGCACTTGGCGGGGTTCACGATCAGGCCGTGCTGGCCCAGACGTTCGAAGAGCGTACGGAGATGGTGTAGGTGCTCTTCGCGGGACACGCTTGCGACGAGGATGTCGTCCAGGTATACGTACACAAAATCCAAGTCGCGCAAGACGCTGTCCATGAGGCGCTGGAACGCCTGAGCCGCATTCTTCAAACCGAAAGGCATCCGAAGAAATTCGAAAAGACCGAACGGCGTGATGACAGCCGTCTTTGGGACTTCCTCTGGCCTGACGGGGACCTGGTGGTAACCGCGTATGAGGTCCACCTTCGAGAAGAAGGACATATTCGCCAAGCGGGCGGAAAAGTCCTGAATATGGGGGACGGGGTAGCGGTCAGGGGTGGTGGCGTCGTTGAGACGGCGGTAGTCCCCGCACGGTCGCCATCCCCCGCCGGGCTTGGGCACGATGTGGAGCGGCGACGCCCAAGCGCTCTCGGAGCGCCGCACGATGCCGAGCCGCTCCAGCGTATCAAACTCCGCTTTAGCTACCGCGAGCTTCGTCGGCTCGAGGCGGCGTGCTTGGGCGTAGACCGGTGGCCCGGCGGTGGGGATGTGATGTTCCACTCCGTGCTTGACGGTCCCCGCCGAGAAGGTGGGCCTCGTGAGGGCCGGGAAACAGGCGAGGAGGCGGGTGAATTTGTCCGCTGCCGGAAGCGTGCAGATGAACCTGGCCGGAACCGAGCCGCTCAGCAAGCCGCTCGGCGAGCCGCTCCGTGAGCTGCTCAACGAGGCGGGCAGCGCGCATGCGAGCGAGCTGAACGTCTCAGCCTGGACAAGCCTTCTGTGCTTGACGTCGACCAATAGGCCATTGGCACAGAGGAAGTCCGCGCCGAGCAGTGCCATAGGCACGTCGGCAGTGACGAACGACCATCGGAAAACCTGCCCTCCGAACCGCAGAGAAAGGCAGCGTTTTCCATACGTGCGAATGGGCGTACCGTTGGCAGCAAGCAGCGCGGGGCCCTGGCCCGTGGACTGCTTGTCGGACGTACCGGCGGGAATGACACTCACCTGCGCTCCCGTGTCGCACAGGTAACGGCGCCCGGATAAGGTGTCCGTTATGTATTGGAGGCTGTTTAATCGGCCGGCGCTCAGTGCCACTACCGAGGGCCGGCTCGGGCGTTTCCCGACCTGCCGAATGAGCACGGCGGGCGACATTGCCGAGCCTCGTGGCCGAACCTAGCGTGGAAATGGCACCAGGTTTCCGGCGAAGCCGGAGGCCGCGGTTTCTGCGGTGGTGGTGGGCGGGGCGTGGCGGCCGCCACGAGGCGCCCCTCGGAGCAGGGGTGCGCACCCGCAGGAGGTTCAGGCTCGGGAGCCACTACGGCCGCACCGAAACTCGCCCGCGTGTCCAAAGCCGCGTAGAACTTGTCGGCCTCGGCCGCGATTGCACGGGGTTCCGTTGTCGCAGAACCGGCCAACGCGAGGCGGACTTGTGCCGGCAGCTGGCGTCGAAATAACACCCGGAATAGAGCGTTCGGGGTTTCTTCGCCCATGAGCGACAGCATATGGTCCATTCGGACCGACGGTCGCGTGTCACCGAGCTCGGGGAGGTCCAAGAGGCGATCGGCCCGTGCGTCCACGGTGAGGACGAACGTGGCGAGGAGGAGACGCTTGATCGCCCCGTACCTGTCGTGGGCCGGTGGGTTCCTCAGGACCGACACGACGCGGGCGGCCGCGCCGGCCCCGAGGGAGGTGACCACGTGGCAGTAGCGTGTCTCCTCCGCCGTGATGCGTCGAAGCCTGAACTGGGCTTTGGCCTGCAGGAACCAGATCTCCGCCTGAGCTTTCCAGAACTCGGGGAGCTTTATCGCTACCGCGTTGGTTGCCATGGCTGTGGCGGGTTCGGGTGGTCAGTGACGGCTGACCAAAACATCGGAGTCACCAATGAAGCGCGGTGCTACGCGCGCGACTTGCTACCAAGGAGGAAGCGGACAACGCTGTTAAACAAAAGTGTCTTTATTGACAAGAGGTCACTGTAGCACTGGCGCGCTCCGGGCTGCGCGCCCAGTGTATATCCTGAGGCCCCGCCTACCCCTCGGGCGTGGCCGCCGCCCACTTGGTGCGCGGAATGATGTCACCATGCCAGTGGGCTTTCGTGTCCGCCACAATATGGCCAATCAGGCGGAGGTATGCTCTCTACAGAGTGCCGTTCTAGTTATTAGTTGTATTATTTGTTGTTATTATTGGCATTAATTAATATATGCTTTTATTGCAATGCTATCATTGCCTTTATTTTTGTAATTACAACGCCATGGAAGGGCCTATTAAACTGCTCTATACACCTTAATATAACATGGTGTGTGTTCAAAACATGGAAACTCTTCCGGATTCTTTATAGTTAATTAGCCTCATGAACTCAAGAGATCATGATCATTTTGGTATCACATTCCACATCGGAAAGCCCCAGTAGAACTCCACAAAAAACATGGCACACACACATTGTCCATTTATAGCAGAAGTCGGCGGAGAGCGAGAATAAAGGACACGAAAGCATTGCAGTGTCGACAAGTACAGCACATTACCAGTTACCGTCAGTGCCGCAGTTACCACGTCACCGTTTGTTTCCTCCCGCCCCTCCGACAAGGTCGATATGGGATCGGGGAAGGAAGACGTTAAAATGAACTCCGACCAACGGATCATCCATCCATGTACTTTTGTGTATGTGATATTTTGGAGAGGGGTGATGATGGTGATGGTGGTGATGCACAAAAGGAGGTGGGAAGTGGTGTGTGTGGACACCACATGGAAAGGAGGCCACAGCTGGTTCATCCTTTCAAAAGCTGGAAAGCCACAAGATAACCGAAAGAAGTGGACAGCACAGAAAAAAACTCGATTTGATTCTGATAATGGTAAGGAAGTGACAGCTGTGGAAGGTTAAGGATTGCAAGACAGTGGCAGGAGAACGTGCACAAGCCTGTGTTGTTTGTGGTGAGGATAAAGAAATGGAGCAAAGTTAAAAGCAGAGATTGGAAAGTTATTAGGTGGGGGGAGTGTTGGAGAAATGTCTCCGTAGAGTACAAGGAGAGGGTGACGGCCAGATATGAGCAACTTGGCGAAGAAGGTTTGGAGGAGGAGTGGAAGACGAAAGGAAAGGGTGCTACATCGAGTGCTACATCGAGGGATAGAAGCCTGGTATGGTGGATGGAGGAAATAGCAAAGGCAATTGGTGAAAAGAATGAGGTTTGGAAGGGGATATTGAAGATCAAGGATAGAGGGAGGCAGCCCGATGCACGGTTGCTGCATGTGTATGGGCAAAATAAGAAGGCAGCAAGGGGAGCTGTGGATAAGGTGAGGAATGATATGGAAGATGAGGTGTACAATAAGTTGGAAGAGGATGGTGGGAGGAAGATGATCTATAAATTGACTCATGACAGGTTGTTGTTTTTGTATACAAAGTCGAGGCTCATGTAAGAGCAACACATGAAACACAAACACAATAAAACATAAACTAAAGGGAGCGGGAGACAAGAGACGGAGAATGAGGGAAGCACAACAGTTGAGAACAGGGACAGTGTGGAAGGGTGGGGCTGGGAGAGGGAAACGGTATAAAACAAATGGACACGACTAGGACTTTCTGGAAAGAAAAACGGAATTTGAAAAAGGTGAATTTTGGGTGGATTAACGGGTAGAAAATATCAAGGTTCTGGATGGGAGAAGATAAGAGATGGTGGTGAACAGCTGTTTTGAAGAGTTGGAGGGAGGAATGGGATTGAAGAAAGTGAGGGAGTTACAGAGGTGGGAAAATAGAGGAATGAAAGAGTGAAGGTGAGGAGAGAGTGTTGCTTTTGGCAGTTTTACCACAAAATATTTGGGGGACAGGGCACAGAGCAGGGGGTGCAAGGCAGGAGAGGAGCTGGTAGAAGACAGAAAGACCAACAACCTGCCTGCGGTGAGAGAGTGAATGGCCCTCAGAATCGGCTTCATCGCGGGAGATTCCAATGATTCTAAAAGCCTTGTTTACGACAGCGTGAAGATGGTCTCGGTGTGAGGCAGGAGCACCAGCCCAGAGAGGACAGCAGTATTCCATCATGCTGTGGATGAAAGGCTTGTATGTGGTGAGGAGCTCAGGTGAGCCAAGAAAGGACTTCGCACGATGGAAGATGCCCAGTCGGAAACTGGTTTTGGAGGCCAACTTAGAAAATTGGTTTTCCCAGGAAAGATCATGGCAGATAGTGAGACTCACAAGCTTGAGTGACGGAACTTCTTCGAGAATTGTTGAGAAAGTAGATTGGAGGGTTGTCCAGACGGTCTTTTCGGAGAGACATCGTGAGAGTGTGAGATTTGTCAGGATTGAAAGACATGTTCCACTTGTTTGATCAGTTTGTGATTTTGTCCAGGACTGCAAAGAGTGAAGAGGCATGCATGTTGAGGCATTCAGGATTGAAAGACATGTTCCACTTGTTTGACCAGTTTGTGATTTTGTCCAGGTCTGCAAAGAGTGAAGAGGCTGCCGACTGCTGATCTGAGGGTTGAGATATGGAGCGGCAGAGAATGGAGTCGTCAGGAAAAGATAGAGAGGATTTTGTCGAGAGTCGGAGAGATCATTGATGAAGACCAGAAAAAGCACGGGGCCCAGAACACTGCCTTGGGGAACTCCAGCCTGGACAGGAAGGAGAGATGAAGGAATTCCATTTGGAGTCACATCTTGACTACAACAGGAGAAAGGAGGAGAGGAAGCCATGCATGTAGATATTCATGGATACCATAAGAGGAGACTTTGGTGAGCAGAGCAGGGTGCCAGACCGTATCGAAGGTACGAAATATGTCGAGGGAGACGGCTGATTTCCTGTTTGTCATTGAGGACCTCCATCCATTGTTGAGACAGCAGAAACAGCATGTCTAGAGTAGAGTGGTCAGAATGGTCTGAATCCAAATTGATGAACAGAGATAAAGCCATTGGAGAAAAGGAAGGATTTAGTATCAGAAGCGATGATGGATTATTGCCCAATCACAATGAATTTGACCGAACAACGATGTTAAGCAAGTGCTAAGACTTCACAGATAATTGAACGACATTTGGGCAGACGGCACAACAACAAATATGAACAGTATCACAGCCAGCAGCGGCATTCAACTCGTTGCTGAAGAGTTGTTTTCACTGCTGTAAAATAGCGGCGGCCGTCGCTAACAGGAATTAACCCAAAGTTGCGTCCACTCATAGAGAGTACAATAAGAAGAGGACTCAGGAATTAACCCAAAGTTGCGTCCACTCATAGAGAGTACAATAAGAAGAGGACTCAGGAATTAACCCAAAGTTGCGTCCACTCAGAGAGTACAATAAGAAGAGGACTCAGGAATTAACCCAAAGTTGCGTCCACTCATAGAGAGTACAATAAGAAGAGGACTCAGGAATTAACCCAAAGTTGCGTCCACTCATAGAGAGTACAATAAGAAGAGGACTCAGGAATTAACCCAAAGTTGCGTCCACTCATAGAGAGTACAATAAGAAGAGGACTCAGGAATTAACCCAAAGTTGCGTCCACTCATAGAGAGTACAATAAGAAGAGGACTCAGGAATTAACCCAAAGTTGCGTACACTCATAGAGAGTACAATAAGAAGAGGACTAGAACGCCACTCTGACGTCGACCGATATGCCTCCACCCACATTATTAAATCATTATACATACTTGTACCAAGTTTGATTTAAATCCCTTCAGCTCTTCTCAAGTATCACATTTTAACCTGACATGACCTCTGACCAGTTTACCCCAAAATCTAATCAGTTAATCTTTACATCATTATACATACATATACAAAGTTTGAATTAGATCCCTTCAACCGTTCTCAAGTAATATACCTATTAGACTCTGACCTTTGACCTCTTGAACCCAAAATCAAATCCGTTCATCTTTGCATCAAAATGCATACTGGTACTAACTTTGGTCAAAATTCCATCACTGGTTCATATGTTATCGTGGTAAAAGGATTTTAATCTCCCATGACCTCTGACCCTTGACCCCAAATATAATCAGTTCATCTTTATATTATACATACCTGCACCAAGTTTGACTTGGATCCCTTCAGCCATTCTCAAGTTATCAACCTATCAGAGACTTTGACCTTTGCCATATTGACCCCAAAATCAAATCACTTCATCTTTGCATCATAATATATACTTGTACAAACTTTGGTCAAAATCCCATCACTAGTTGACAAGTTAACAGAGTGAAAGGATTTTCATCTAACATGACCTCCGACCATTGAACTTTGACCTTGTGACCCTAAAAGGTAATCAGTTAATCTTCACTTTATTATACATACCTGCACCAAGTTTGACTTGGATCCCTTCAGCTGTTCTGAAGTTATGGTAGAAACGAAAACCTATCACGGACGGACGGACGGACAGTCGGATGGGCAACCCCGAAAACATAATGCCTCCAGCGGCTTCTTAAAGTCGCATCAACAATGGACCTGCCAATGGGCATTTTGGAGTGGTGTGGAGGGGTTTTGCATGTTTGTAGATTTTAAAGCATTAGGATGAAAAGAAGAAGTAACAATAAAATCATGGACTGCATGTTTCAGTGACGTTTTCTGTCATGATCAACCCATCCCCAGGAAGGGCGGGCAAAAATTTAAAAATATGGATTAAAAGCACAGATTGTTTATCAGCCTCACATTTTGACCTTGTACCATTGCAGAATCTGAAAGTGGTCAAATGAAAAGAATGTGCAAAACGGAAACAAAAGCTTGAGAGAGAGTGCACGGAGAAGATGATGAGTAAATTGGTTGTGGAGCTGGCTCTGACACCGCTAAAACCTGCAGGAAAGCAATCACTGGGGCATCAAGAAATGCAGAATAAGTCTACATCAGCCTGGACATACCACACGCTAGAAAAAATCCCTGAAGAATCGCAGGGCATTATGATGGAGGATAAGGATATAAAGTATGAAGAAAAAGTACAGGCAGACGAAGATAGCAACATGGCGATAAATAAAGGATGGAAAGAAAAGGCACTAAAACGAGTCAAAGGGGATTTCAGAAGGAAAAGCTCTTTCAATGCCAATACTTCCTTGGATTTCAAGAATGAATTTGAGTCAAAGGTAGAAATCTATACATCTGAAAGAAAATTTCAGTGCATGGAGATGATGAGAAAAAGTGAAGAACTTGTGGAGCTGGCTGGTATACCAGAACCACCTGCAGGAAAGCGATTGCTGGAGAATCGTGAAGAGCACAATGGTGAGTCTGCACCAGACTGGACGTACCCCACACTGGAAACGATCATTGAAGAATCGAACAGCATTGTGGAAGATGAGGATGAGGATGAGAAGCATGAAAGAGTGCAGGTAAACTCCAGCATGACGATAAATAAAAGATGGAAAGAAAAAGTACCAAACGGAGTTAAAAGGGACTTCAGAAGGAAAAGCTCTTTTAACACAAAGAATTACTTGGATTTCAACAATGAAGTCGAGTCAAATGTAGAAATCTATACACCAGAAAGAAAGCTTCAAAAAAACGACTTTAAAAATGAACAAATGCAACCCGTGGACAGAGAAGGTATCGATGGCCGAGCAGTTGAGGGGAAAAGCAAAGAGGTTGAACAGGACGACCATTCTTCGATCGATGACACGCAAAGTGTCGATAAAACATATTCTTCTGCCGAGAGAGGACTCTCGCTTTTCTGCCTGTCTCCACTGGCAAATGCATCTTTTGACCGGTCAAAGACTCCTGGCATCAAGTGGAAGCGACAGAAGTGCAAGACAAGGCAGAGAACAAAACAAAAGGTACGTGATGCAATTTTGCTTTGAATGTTGCACAGCAAACACGATTAGCTTTCGTCCAACGGAAGAACACAGAATACATCCTTGACTAGTACTAACAACAACAACAACAACATGCATTTTAAGGCCATTTTCCCTGCAAGAGTGGGGGTTAGCCTTGCGGTCCCCATGACGATCTTCTCCATTTTTCCCTATTTTCTGCATCTCCCCTTGTTAACCCCCCCTTGCCCGCATTTCTTCTTCGACCATCTTTAGCCAAGTCTTTGTCGGTCTTCCCCGTCCTCTACTTCCTTCTACATTCATTTCCATCACTCTTCTCAACCAGTCACTTTCATCCTTCCTCAACACATGACCAAACCATCTCAACCTGTTTCTCTTCACAGCATCAATCACAGGCTCTATTCCCATCATCTTTCACAATTCATCATTTGTCTTCCTCTCTCTCAACGATACTCCGCACATCCATCGAACCATTCACATTTCCACCCTTTCCAGCCTTCGTTGCTGCTCCACGCTCATTACCCATGTCTCGCTCCCATGAATCATAACACTTCTCACACATGCAGCATACACCTTTCCCTTCAGCTTCAACGACACTCTCCTCCTCATCAGCACGCCACTCAGTTCCCGAAACTTCTTCCATGCACATCTCACTCTAGCAACCGTTGCCGAGTCTGATCCACCTTCTCCATTCAGCACGTCTCTGAGGTAGCAAAATGTTTTCACACCTTCCAGCTTCACGCCGTCTCCAAGATCCAACTCAACATTTCCTCCATCTGCAGCTCCCTCTGTGCACACCTTACATTTGAATGTAGCTGCCACACTGGTTAATGACCCTCTCAGACCACTACATTTTTGATGAACCCACTCAGCACATTGTACATTGAATGGAGTTCACTCCGACACCCTTCCTGCACACAGCACACGGCCACTTCCCAGTTCTTTCCACCTCACCACATGCTTTACCACTTGCCATCACCTTTGTTTTTCCGATATTCACCTTCAGACCTTTTGTCTCCATACATGTCTCCATGTCTCCAGACTGTTGTATTAACCATGCAAAAAAATGTAAATTATGACATGAAAGTACCAAGAGGCACTATGAAGGTCTGGGAACAATATTTAATTGGTTTTCGTTAAATTTTGAATTTTTCAATATTCTGATTCCGATGCCCCAAACTCTGTTGCGGAGCGTCAGTGGTGCTGAAGAACTTTCTTAGCAAGGGTTATACCGGGTGGTTTGCCATTGCCTTCCCAGGAGTAATTTGGAATTTGTTCATGGTGCTGGCGATACCTCGCATACTCCTCGTGGAGGACTCAGTGGGATCTTTAACGTCCACCAACTTATGTCGGCAGATGGGATATCTAGTTTAATGTCCATCCTAGGGATGGCACACACATTGAGGAATCATCCTGATTTTTCAAAATATCAGTACATGTACTTGGAAGAAAAAAAACCCCCTTGATTATATATTGAACCACAACGGCACTTGGTAGAGAGCATACCTCCGCCAAACTAAACAGTTTACGTTTTGTATCCCACTGATAGGCCGGATCTGGATCTTCACCAAAATCGAATCAATTTGTCCTCGTCACACACCCAACCTGTCCGCCAAGTTTCATCCAAATATGTCCATAACTTTGAGATTTTGTGCTCAGACAGACAAACGGGTGAAAACATAACCTTCGGTGGCGGAGGTTTAAAAAACAAACGGTCTGCATATGTCTTGGACTATGATCTCTTTTTGAGAAATAACTCCGCTCAAAGTAATTGAAAAACAAACAAACTAGAACGCCACTCAGTAGAGCGCATACTCCCGCCGTGGGTGAAGTTGGAATAATACGTTTTGTTTAACATCCCCTCTCCCCAAAACAATAAATGAAAAAGAAAGTAGGCCCTAACTGTCAGAGAATTTATTTTGATATATCTCGGAATGAGAAGAGAAAAACATCATTTAAGAATTAGAATAAAAGCTTTAATGCAGTAAAACAGAAAAAAATTCCCCAAAAAAACTCCCAAAAAAATTCCTGGATCCGGAATAATATCCTGAGCTTCACCAAAAACTAATCAATTCTTCCTTATCCCAAGGGCAATCATCCCACCGACTTTCATCCAAATCCGTTCAGAACTTTTCCAGATATCTTGTTCACAAACACACGAACACACACACGGACGGACACGATCGAATGCATTACTCCCTGGTGGGAGTAACAAACTTTCATGAAGTAGTTTTAAAACTTGCCTGACAAACTGACAGACTTGTAAGCATGTAAACCATTTTATTAACATCAAAATAATGGAGAAAAGAATACAGAATGGCATCACAGCACAATATTACTCTACTGTGTTGTATCGATACATTGCTTTCATAGTTTTCATCATGAAATCCAGGGGGTGAATAAGCAATGAATACACGTCATGTGCAACCTGTGTCTCACAGCACTGGATAGATGATGAGAAAGAATGGACAACTCGGGCGTGCACACTGATTGAGGAAGCGGAAGACTACGAGCTGCAAATCGAGTGAATGAGTGATATTTACTGTACAAACTTTGTGGAAGACACTATTGTTTTCCCCTCAAAATGATCAGTTTCCGGAAAGAAAAGTGGATTTACGGCAGCCGCCTCTCTCTCTCTTCCCCTCCCTCCCCCCCCCCCCCCCCCCCCCACCCCCCGACCCCAACCCACCTTTATATGGTAACTCCAGCATGACCAACTTCCTGCAATAAATCCTGATTTTAACATTATCAGTTGTTTGGCTACCCATCGTCAGTGTTTCAGGTTTTATAATATGCAATATCTATCTATAATTCCAGCAATCTCTGTGTGTGTGTGTGTGTGTGTTTGTCTGTGACCGCTGTTTCTCGACAACCACGGGTCCGATATACTTGAAACTTGCCAGGTATATTGCTGGGGACCCGAGGATGTGCCTTTTCAAGGTTTGAAATTAATCGGACAAGTAGTTACCGAGCTATGGCGATTTAGCCGTTCGCCGTTCGCTTTGGCGTTGCGAATGGACCAAACCATTTCATGTAAATAGAGGGGGGGGGTTCTGTGGTCGTTGCGAATGGACCAAACCATTTGATGTAAATAGAGGGGGGGGGTTGTCACCGTACTCGCAAGCCGTTCGCTTTGCCTTTGGCTTTGCGAATGGACCAAACCATTCCATGTAAATAGAGGGGGGGGATATAATTTTAGATATATATATAGTACGGGCATGCCCTAGTCTATCTATAATTCCAGTAATCTCTGTGTGTGTGTCTGTGTGTTTGTTTGTCTGTGACCGCTGTTTCTCGACAACCACGGGTCCGATATACTTGAAACTTGCCAGGTATATTGCTGGGGACCCGAGGATGTGCCTTTTCAAGGTTTCATATTAATCGGAGAAGTAGTTACCGAGCTATGGCGATTTATTTACCAACCGTTCGCTTTGGCTTTGCGAATGGACCAAACCATTTCATGTAAATAGAGGGGGGGGTTCTACCGTACTCGCAAGCCGTTCGCTTTGGCTTTGCGAATGGACCAAACCATTTCATGTAAATAGAGGGGGGGGGGTTCTGTGGTCGTTACTGCCACGTGGTTTCAAAGTTTTTTTTTTGTTGTTGTTGTTTGCACGCATGTTTTTTTGCACCCACGTACGGGCACGCCCTAGTAATTATAATAGAATGAAAGTTCCTCAGAATGGTTTATTTATACAAGCCCAAGCTGTACAAGTACAAATTAATTTCATGTAATGTACATGAAGGGAGCAGCATAGAGTGAAACTCTTATACCAACTGAGAAGTGGCCATTCGTTTCTCAAAACCTGGAATTCAAAAAGGGGGGAGGACAGGAAATGGCGGGAGGGAGGAGGAATTAAATAAAAAAAGTGAAAAACATTTAACATTTATCAAGACAACATTATGTGAAACTTGAAGAGAAAAATTGAACCTATTTTGTACAATATCAATATATATCTACCAATTAAAACCACAGGGATGGAGAGAAAATACCAAGATGTATAATTTATCTTTTATTAAACTCACTATCCTTGTCCTTGTGTTTTACACTTCTCCCTTCCCCCCCCCCCCCCCTTCCCATGCCTCCTCCCCCCGGGCCCTCTCCCTTCCACACATCTCCCTGCTCTCGGATGTTGTGTTTGTGTGCTTCCCCTTCTCTCCCCATCTTGTCTTCCGCTCCCTCTTTTTGTGTATTTTGTTTGTCTGGTTGATTTGTTTGTGAAGTAAATGTTAGCTCTTTCACGAGCCTCGATTCAGTATACCAAAAAAAAACTATAACAGGCAATTAATAAAACGTTTAAAATATCCATAAATTGAATATTAAAACAAATAATCATGAACCAGATTCAGTGGTGTTAGAGTTAGAGTGTCTGCTCAGAGTCTGGGAAGTCGGTGGTTCAGACCCCAGCCGAGTCATACCAAAGACTCAACAAGAATGACCACACTGTGCTTGCAACCTGCGATACAAAATATATATATTTCCGCCTCCTCTGTGCTCTCAACTTTCTCGTCCTTACTGTTGCAGTTATTATACAATTCATGTCTGAGGGTCTTCACGGTTTGGTTCAATATCAAATACGAGTTGGACAGACGGCTTCCTTCTGTGTCCATCTTGTCCACCCCATCCTTGCATGTTTTGCGTCCTGGTTTTAATTTAACAGCCTTGGGGGAGGAGAGCGAGGGAGTGGGAGGAGGAGGAGGGGAGAGGGTGGGAGAAGGTGGAAGGCAGTTGGGGAGGACAAGGAGGGTTGGGGAACAAGGACTGGGGTAGTGGTGGAGGAGGAGGGGTGGGAGAGTGGAGGAGGAGGGGTGGGAGAGTGGAGGAGGAGGGGTGGGAGAGTGGAGCAGGAGGGGTGGGAGAGTGGAGGAGGAGGGATGGGGGAGTGGGAATTGTGTGGGGTAGTGGTGGAGGAGGGGGGCGGGGAAGTGGAGGAGGGGGTGGGGAGGTGGAGGAGGGGGTGGGGTAGTGGAGGAGGAGGACGAGTGGGGGAGTGGGAGTTGTCTGGGCTGTGAGTGTTGTTACAAGTATATCTTTTTTGTTTGGTTCTGGGACCACAACATATATTAAACTCAATTTTTGCATATATTGGTGAAAGGGAAAGTGTGTGTGTGTGTGTGTGTGTGTGTGTGTGTGTGTGTGTGTGTGTGTGTGTGTGTGTGTGTGTGTGTGTGTGTGTGTGTGTGTGTGTGTGTGTGTGTGTGTGTGTGTGTGTGTGTATAACCATCGCTGCCGCTAACCAATTATGTCAACAGGGATTGGTAAGAATCCAACTGCTCTCCTCCATGGATATTTCTACGAGTCTGATTTTCATTCAGGAACACAATTGTAGTTAACCATCCTGAACTAGCCATTCTTTTGTCCAAATGCTGAAAATGATGTTTAAAAGTTTATTTAAATTACAGATTTCACACGAGCAACGGCAGGTTAAAAGTGCCCAACAAGCAGAACCGAGTTGTTGAAAACAAACATACACGACAGGTCTAGTTAGCATTCATACATAATTTCAAAAATCACGTATTCCAAGCCAGTTTATCTCTTGTATTTTAGAATTTATAAGAGCAATCCATTTAAATTACGACAACGTATCGGTTTATCTGGAT
The DNA here is from genome assembly GCF_964187855.1 of Myxine glutinosa. Taxonomy (NCBI): domain Eukaryota; kingdom Metazoa; phylum Chordata; class Myxini; order Myxiniformes; family Myxinidae; genus Myxine; species Myxine glutinosa. The sequence continues at coordinate 254,637,130 of NC_136262.1, forward strand.
AAGAGTTAACGGGATGACAAATGGAGTGAAAGTTGAAACCAAAATGAATACGATCATGAAAACTATAGGCGGCACATTGCAAACACACCTGTTGTGCTGCTATTTACGATGCCATAACAGCAACACTTTCTGCCTCTTAATTTTCTTCTGGAGTTGTAGGACACCATAGAGCAATGCCTCGGCTGTGGGAGGGCAGCCTGCAGATAGGAGAGGCCGTTTACATCGGACAAAATGAGCACATTGAAGGATATCAAATTCGGGATATGATGCACAACATCAGCCAGCTCCCCAACACCCACCTGGCACGTAGGGTATCCACAGGTACGATGCGGTCACAGCCTCGTACCACCGCATACGAGTAGTGGTAGTATCCTCCTCCATTAGCACAACTAATGATAGGACACAGGTCAATCGTAGCTACAAAAGTCAGTGTTATTTTGTCAATTATCAAGTTGGTAAATGACGTGATGCACGTCAAAAAAAAAAACATGGGGTGTGTTACGTGCTCCTCCCCGACCCCCTGGTCAGACTCCTCTCGGGGTACCTCCGAACCCCGAGAGGAGCCACGGCAGAAAAATGTGTTATTCCATGTCAAAATCAATATTGCAACCACACCAATGGTTATCAACAAACAAATAATGTATTAAAAATCACACAGGAATAACGATACAACAATGATAGCAATCAACAATACAATCAACACATCTTATGATGGTACCATCTGCTAGGGTAAGATAACTCACTGTGCTCCAAGTGAGTGAAAAAGAACACTCCCCAATGTCTCTATAACTCAAAGGAGATCCCCTCCAGCGAGTGTCAGAGCGAGATCAAATCGAAACCCGAACCCCGTTCAGATGACGGGCCCGGTCACACTGACAAAACAGCTCACAGGCGTAGGCGGCCGAAGCGGCATAAAGAGTCACGTGGTCCAAAACCGTGTCAGGCAAACTCACGGAGGAATGGGAATCCAAAGGCGCCCTCCAGATATGTACGTTCACTGTTCAGTCGGCGAACCGCAAATTAATCTTCAAACTCCGCGTTGTGCACACACATCCCCGACAGACGACAGGATGGTGACAGAACTGACGCGTAGCAAAGACCTTTTGCGATGAACAAAGCACGAGGGTCAAAATGGCCGACGGCTCGTACTTGAGTCGAAACGACCCGGCGATGATTGATTCGTCAGAATCCCAACGCCGAACCTGACCACGCAGGTTTGTCAATCCCAGCGATAACACCTATCGCAGGAATTCCTTTCAAGGAACTCAAAGTTCACTCGCGACTTTCGTTCGACAATGCTCGCTATGGAGCTTGAAGCGACTCGCTTCTTGTCCGACTTCACTCGCCCCGCCTCCTCTCTCCCTCTCCTCTTCTTCCTCCTCTTCCGGTTCCCGATCCGGTTTCCTGTTTCATTTAACATTAACATTTTTACCTTGTGACAATAATAATGGCTATCTCCCTCGAACAATAATAATAATATGACATAGAACCAGAAATGTTTCAAGGGGATGAAAACCACAACGGAAGTGACAAATCCGTAACAGGTGCAAGCAACTTTTTCACTTGAATAAACCTTCTGGGCTCCTGGACTACCAGATGGAAGCCTCTCCTCAGTGAAAGACACATGAACGCCCACAGAATCCTGTTTCTCACAGTCTGAGAGTCCTTTAGGAGCTTTTTTGCAAACTCCAAGCGGGCTTTCACGTGTCTTGTTTTGTGGCAACTTTTGTCATAATCCATCCACAACTTTTTGAAATATCGTGCTCTACATGGTGAAGAATATATGTATCCATATATCAATGGTGAAGAATCACTTAAAAATTAAAAAGAAACTCTTGTATCCAGATGCAGATTTGCATCTTCACCAAAATCGAATCGATTCATCCTGGTCATACTCCAAAACCTGTTCACCAAGTTTCGTCGGAATCCGTCCTCAACATTTTGAGATATCGTACTATATACAGTCACTTCCGGTACACAGATATTGAAGGACTTCCGGTCCCTCGAGCGACGAGGCTTGCTTCGATCTCTCCACGGCATCAAAGTTTGAGTGTTTTCCCGTTCGTTTCTTTGTCAAATTTCCGCTGGGCATTTTGATGTGTATGCGTTATTGTGTTTCTATTTGGTTTTGGTGCAAATTTGTGCGCAATTAGTCGTTTTTTTTGTTTGCACCTCGTGGGGCCTGGTCTCTCCAGGCTCCCTCCCCCCCGTCAGTGTTTTGTGAATATGGGTTCTTTCCTTCATAGTATTTGCTTGTTTCTTTGATTTTCTTTTCTCCCCCCTACCTCTCACGAACATCTTACCCTTTGTCCAGCGTTTTGAAAACAGAACAAACAAATAAACAAAAAAAAAAAAAAAATTCTATATTAATTCTTTCTCTTCTCCAGGACACGTGCTTGTTCGCTCTCCTCCTCGTCTCGACTTGTGCCCCGCCCCCTATATCTCGTTTTTCTTCCACCTCTGCTCCTGCATTCTCAAATCCACGTTCTCACTTAGAGACTTTTCCCAGATTGTTTTTCATGGTTTTGTTTAAATATTATTTGAATATGTTTAAACCGCAGCCGTGATGCTGACGCCGCCCTCCCCCCCCCCCCCCCCCCCCAGAATTTCCATATTTTAAACGTTTCCCAGTGTATACCCTGGATTAGAATAGGTACACCGTATCCCTGCGTGCCGTAAGAGACGACTAAGAGGGTTGGCGTCAGGAAGGGCATCCGGCCATACAAACATTGCCTCAAAAAGAGAACCATGACAGTTACAACTACATATGGGCAGGGTACAGCCCGAAGTGAAGATCGGTTTCTGAGGTCTGGGACATGGAATGTAGGGACAATGACAGGGAGATCAGGAGAAGTGGTGGAAGTATTGGTCAGAAGAAGAGCGGACATATGTTGTGTGCAAGAGACGAGATGGAAGGGAAGTGGTGTGAGAATGGTGAAGGGTAGGCAGGGACAGAAATACAAGTTTATGTGGCAAGGGTGCCTGGAGGGCGTGAATGGTGTTGGTGTCCTGTTTTCTGAGGAGTTTGTAGACAGTGTGGTGAGAGTGACTAGAGTGAGTGATAGGTTGATGATGGTGAAAATTATGATTGGAAAGCTCTTGGTGAACGTCATCTCCTTGATATGCTCCGCAGGTTGGTTGAAGCGATGAAGAGAAAGACAAGTTCTGGTGTGCAATAGAGAAGCTGATGGAAAACGTGAAAGATGAGGAAGTTGTTGTGGTAGGAGGAGACCTAAATGGACATGTGGGAAGGAGTATGGATGGTTTTGACGGAGTTCATGGGGGTTACGGACATGGTGTGAGAAATGGAGAAGGTGAAAGGATTTTGGAGTTTGCTGATGGAGCTGATTTGTTCATTTGTAATACTCAGTTCCAGAAAGAGGATAATAAGCTTGTTACATACATGTCAGGTGGGTCGACGACAACCGTTGACTACCTGATGGTGCGTAGGCAAGATAGGGGGCACCTCCGGGACACAAAGGTGATCCCGGGGGAGGAGGTTGTTTCACAGCACCACTTGGTTGTCTGCGACATAAGGGTGAAAGGTGCGAGGAGAGCTCGGCGGATGAAGTACCAACCGAGAATGAAGGTGTGGAGGTTGAAAGAGGTGACAGTAAGGGAGGCATTAAAAGAGAGAATGAGTAGGGTCGAGGATGATGTGGTTGAGCTTGAAAGTGGTTGGATGTCAATGAAAGCTAGTCTGTTGGGAGCCGTTGGTGAGGTATGTGGATGGACAAAAGGACCACCGTGGCACTCGGAAACATGGTGGTGGGATGATGAAGTTGGAAAGAGGATTGACGAGAAGAGGAAGAAGTTCAAGGAGTGGCAGAAGGCGAAGGGTACGGGAGCAGAAACAGCAGAGCATGAAACTTATAAGGCAGCCAAGAAGGCTGCAAAGAAAGAGGTAGCAAAGGCGCAGGAGGCATGGAGGAAAATGTTCGGAGAACGTTTGGATTCGGAAGAGGGTCAGAAAGCAGTATTCAGGATTGCAAAGCAGATAGCGAAAGAGAGGTGTGATGTGATGGGGGTGAGTTGCTTGAAGGATGAAGTGGGACAAATCGTTGTCGACCCAGATGAAAGGAAGATGGAAAAGATATCTGGAAATGCTGTTGAATACAGAGAATAATAATAATAATAATAATTCATTTATTTTGTATAGCGCTTTTCCAGAAGCCCAAAGGCGCTTTGACAGAGTGGAAAACATAATGCATAACAATACATGAAAACAACAATTGCAAAAAGACAAGAATCAAGAAAACAAACAGCAGCGATATACGGCATATATATAAGACAAGAATCAAAAAGACAAGACAAGAATCAATAGGGAAATATTTAAAGCAAAAGGAGGGAGAAGGAGAAGAGATAGTCAGGGGTTAAATGCTGTGGGTTGAATGTTGAATGCAGCGTTGAACAGGTGGGTCTTTAGTGATGTTTTGAATGTGGTGAGTGAGGAGGAGTCTCTGATGGTGTGAGGTAGTGAGTTCCAGAGGGTGGGAGCAGCGATGGAGAAGGCCCTGTCCCCCCAGGATCTGAATTTGGTCCGGATGGAGGGGGTCAGGAGGTTGGTAAGGAGGTCAGGAGGTTGCCATCCCTTATTCCCCCATTAAATGTCGTGCCCAGGTCCACCGCACCACACGTAGACAACTTTCGGACATCTTCCTAGTTATTCTTAATCTATGTCAGTTAAGGCCTCGTTTCCATTAATTATGACTCTTCGTTGCACCAGAATGTGATTATATGGCACCAGTAGTGAGTTTAGGACCTTCCCATACCTCCTCCCATCTTCTTCCCCAAACAACAACAACAACAACAACTACAACTACAACTACAACTACAACAACAATTACAACAACAACTACAACAACGGCGCGCGCGGGGAGTGTGCGTCCTCCCTCCGGCTCGGTTAGCCGCCATTATCCATGCGCCCCACGGGGTTACCACGAAGGGGCTGGCTGTCAGCTCCTCGTCAAGGGCGGAGCCTGGTAAACCCCCCCCGCACCCAATAAGAAGGGCGGACCGATTCCATCTGGGCGGAGCTAACGAGCCGAGGGCGTGTCACTCCCCGCCGGATATACGCAGCCGCTTGCCGGACGTGACGTCAGATGCGCCCCCAGCTTGAGACGACAAGACGCCACCTCGAGCGCTGAGAGACCTCCTGCATCTTTTGGGCCGCGCCATCCTGTCCCTGAGCACAAGGTGCACCTTGTGCTGGCCATCGAATACCCGCTTTCCTTACCATCAATCCCCGTGTGAGTCAGTTTTTGTCCTGTTTCTCTGTGGTCTGTCGGGAATAATATAAGGTTGTGTCTAAGTGCCTGTCTTCCTATGATGTACCTCTTGTAGTTGTAATCTAACCTTCCGCCTTAATATAACCTCCTCCGGAGGTCTTGAGAACTGAACCCCTGGTGTCGTATTGTGTCATTATAACCCAGCCGGGTGTCTTCTCTTTCCTATTGAGCCAGCGTAGCGCGGCTTCGTCGACGTTCGAGTACAATCGGGTAATTTGTGCGGACACGACGGCCATTCCGCTCGGCCCACCTTAACATCAAAGTCGTGTCTGTAACAATTGGATGGCAAGAATGAATGGGATGGCAACATAGAGAGTAACCCAGTTTTAGGACCGGCAGAGAAGATAACTGAGAAGGAAGTTGAGGAAGCGATAAAAGCAATGAAGGGTAGAAAAGCGGGAGGGCCGACGGGAGTTGTGGGAGATATGTTGAAGGCAGCAGGAAGTTGGGATGTGAAAAGAATGACAGAGATCTGCAATCTGGTGGTGAAAGAAGGCCGCATTCCAGTGCATTGGGAACTGAGTACCCTCGTCCCTCGATACAAGGGGAAAGGTGACCCGCTGGAGTGTGGCTCGTACCGAGCGATAAAGTTATTGGAGCATGGAATGAAGGTATTGGAAAGGGTGTTGGAGAGGAGGATAAGGAAGAAAGTGAAGATCGACGAAATGCAGTTTGGATTTATGCCAGGAAGAGGAACGACAGACGTGCTTTTCATTGTGAGGCAGTTGCAGGAGAAGTACATGGAGAAGAGGAAGAAGTTGTTTCTTGGGTTTGTTGATCTGGAGAAAGCATTCGATAGGGTTCCATGCAAAGTATTGATATGGGCATTGAGGAAGTTAGGAGTGGAGGAATGGTTGATCAGAGTCGTGATGGCAATGTACAAAAGAGCGCGCACAGCTGTAAGGACGAAGGACGGGAACAGTGGTGAGTTTGAGGTGAAGGTGGGAGTGCATCAGGGGTCGGTACTAAGTCCACTACTATTTGTAGCTGTGATGGAGGTGCTGGCTCAGAACATAAAGGAGGGTTTACCGTGGGAGTTGTTGTATGCAGATGATCTGGTGTTGATTGCGGAAAGTATGGATGGACTGAAGGAAAAGATGAACAAGTGGAAGGAATGTATGGAGACAAAAGGTCTGAAGGTGAATATCGGAAAGACGAAGGTGATGGCAAGTGGTAAAGCATGTGGTGAGGTGGAAAGAACTGGGAAGTGGCCTTGTGCTGTGTGTAGGAAGGGTGTCGGAGTGAACTCCATTCAATGTACAATGTGCGCTGAGTGGGTTCATCAAAAATGTAGTGGTCTGAGAGGGTCATTAACCAGTGTGGCAGCTACATTCAAATGTAAGGTGTGCACAGCTGCAGATGGAGGAAATGTTGAGTTGGATCTTGGAGACGGCGTGAAGCTGGAAGGTGTGAAAACATTTTGCTACCTCGGAGACATGCTGAATGGAGAAGGTGGCTCAGACTCGGCAACGGTTGCTAGAGTGAGATGTGCATGGAAGAAGTTTCGGGAACCGAGTGGCGTGCTGATGATGAGGGGAGTGTCGTTGAAGCTGAAGGGAAAGGTGTATTTTTTTTATTTATTTTTTTTTTTTTGTATACAAGATCGAGGCTCGTGAAAGAGCTAACATTAATCACACAAAAAGACAAACCGACACACAAAACACAAAAAACAAGGGGAGCGGCAGACAAGATGGGGAGAGAGGCGGAAGGACACAAAAGAGGGGGTGAAGAGGGGGAAGGACACAAACACAACATTTGAGAGCAGGGACATCGGGAGGACTTGGTGGGAGGTGGGAGAGGATTAAAACATATGAACACTGCAAGGACTCTGGGGTGAATTACCGGGGGTAGAAAAGATCAAGGTTTTCGATGGGGGACGATAAGAGATGGTGGTGAACAGCTGTTTTAAAGACCTGGAGGGAGGAGTGGGATTGAAGGGAGTGGGGGAGTTTGTTCCAGAGGCGGGAGAAAAGGGGAATGAAAGAGTGAAGGTGAGCAGAGAGCCTAGACTTTGGCAGTTTAACCATAAGAGGGTTGCAGGCAGATCTTGTGTGACCTGAAGGAATATTGGGGGGACAGAGCACAGAGAGAGCTGGGGGAGCAAGGCCGGAGAGGAGTCGGTAGAAGACAGAAAGACCACCAACCTGCCTGCGGTGAGTGAGTGAAAGGCCCTCGGCGTTGACTACATCGCAGGAGATTCCAATGATTCTGAAAGCTTTGGCCTCAACAGCGTGAAGCCGAGCAAGGTGTGAGGCAGGAGCACCAGCCCAGAGGGGGGAACAGTATTCCATTGAGCTGCGGATGAAAGCCTTGTATGTGGTGAGGAGCTCAGGTGTGCCAAAGAAGGACTTCGCACGACGGAGGATGCCCAGTCGGCGACTGGCTTTGGAGGCCAGCTTGGAAATGTGGTTTTCCCAAGAAAGATCATGGCAGATAGTGAGACCCAAAAGCTTGAGCGACAGAACTTCTTGGAGAGGATTGTTGAGAAAGTAGATGGGAGGGTTGTCCAGTCGGTCCTTTCGGAGAGACATTGTAAGAGTGTGAGATTTGTCAGGATTGAAAGACATGTTCCACTTGTTTGACCAGTCTGTGATTTTGTCCAGGTCTGCAGAGAGTGAGGAGGCTGCAGACTGCCGATCTGAGGGATGAGGAATGGAGCGACAGAGAGTAGACTCGTCAGCAAAGAGATAGAGAGGATTTTCAAGAGAGTCAGAGAGATCATTGATGAAGACCAGAAAAAGCACAGGGCCCAGAACACTACCTTGGGGAACTCCAGCCTGAACAGGAAGAGGAGATGAGAGAAACCCATTCAGGGCCACACGTTGACTACGACCAGAGAGGAAGTCCGCCAGCCATGCGTGGAGATTTCCATGGATACCAAAGGAGGAGAGTTTGGAGAGCAGAGCAGGGTGCCAGACCGTATCGAAGGCACGTGAAATGTTAAGGGAGACAGCTCTAATTTCCTGTTTGGCGTTGAGGACCTCCATCCATTGTTGAGAAAGCAGAAGCAGCATGTCCAGAGTAGAGTGACCAGGTCTGAAACCAAATTGATGATCAGAGATCAAGCCATTGGAGAAGAGGAAAGATTTAAAATCTGAAGCAATGATGGATTCCATGACTTTGCTGATAATTGGGAGAAGGCTGATTGGTCTGTAGTTGCTGGGATCTGTTTTTGCACCTTTTTTGTGCAAAGCGGTGATGTTGGCTGATTTCCAAGCAGATGGCAGATGACCTTGAGCAAAAGAGAGGGTGAAGAGAACAGAAAGAGGGAGTGAAAGAGCAGAAGAACATGATTTTAGGACCCGTGGGCTGATGCCGTCAGGACCAGTTGCAGAATCAGAGTCGAGGGTTGACAGAAACTTTTCCACCTTGTCAGGAGGAAAGGACACAGAGTCCAGGAGCAGCTGGGTACGACTGGGTACGGTGGGTACAGAGAGGGATGGGTTTGGGACACAAGATTTAGAGGCAAACACAGAGTTGAGGCATTCAGCTTTTTCACGTGCGGAGTCAGCCGTTAAGCCGTTTGAGGTGAGGGAGGGGATTGGGGGGGAACAAACACCAGAAACAGATTTGACCAGACGCCACCAGGATTTGGAAGAGGGAGACAGATAAGAGAGTTCGGTCTTGAGAATGGTGAGATATTGTTTCCTGGCTCTCCTGAGGGTGGACACACACTTGTTTCGGGCTTTGTGAAAGGAAATGAGATTTCCTTCCGTTGGATTTGCTTTCCAGGAGACGAAAGCAAGTTGTTTCAGGGCAACAGCCTCACCACAAGATTCCGTGTACCATGGACGGGAGGAAGGGTATGACAACTGAAGACGAGATGGTATAAATCTGTGCATGAGAGAGAGCAATTTACTTTGAAAGAATTCCCAGGATGAGTTGATGTCAGAGGCGGTAGAGATGGGAGACCAGTCCAGATGATTGATGGCTGCTTGAAGACCGTGCCAGTTGGCCTGAGTGAAATGCCAGACTCGTCGACGCTGAGGAGGCTCTCTGAGAATGGTCAGAGAGATGTCCACTTTGACAAGCACATGATCAGATGAGCCGATTGGAGCAGAAGAAGAGCAGCAGACATTTTCAGGGAAGTTTGTCATAACCAAATCCAGAAGAGAAGATGCTCCGTTGACTGAGATCCGGGTCGGGAAATTGACAGATTGTGTCAGTCCCAGTGAGTCGCAGAAGTCCTTTGCTGAAGAGCCATGGCTGGTGAGAGAGGTACCCACACCCAGCCAACTGGCATGGTGACAATTGAAATCACCACATATGAGGAAGAGAGAGTTGGGATGGGTAGATAGAAGTTGGTCCATATTATCAGACAGTGAGATGTAGATGGAGTCATCGCTGATTGGTGGACGGTACAACACACATATGAACAAAAGGTGGGAGCGAAGGGGAAGCCGTAGCCAAAGGTATTCCTGGGGGTGAGGTGGAGAGAGGGCAGTGGAGGGCGAGTGAGGAAGAGTTTTTTATAAAGATAGCAACCCCACCTCCAGGACGAGGCTCAGGTCTATCATACCGGAGGAGGGAGTAACCTGGGAGAGATACCAAGGCATCAGAGACATCATGAAGGAGGAAAGTTTCTGTTAAGCAGATCACATCTGGTTTGTCAGAAGCAACCTGTATGGAGAGGTCAGTCAAGTTTGAGCGAAGGCCCTGGATGTTTGAGGTCCATACCGTTAATGAAGAGGAAGGGGGAGCATCGGGTCCAGAACAGGGGGAGGGAGGGGTAGGGTAAGATGTGGAAGAGGAGGAAGAGGTAGGGAGAGCTGTTGAAGGTGTGTCAGAGATTTCAGAATAGCTTGGAGAAAGGGAAGAATGGGGCGGACAAAAGGTTTGATGGAGATTGGGTGAGGCACAGTGAGGTGTTATTTGAGGAGGGGGAAGAGCAAGGCAGAAGGTTTGGGGAGATGAAGGTGAAAGTTCGAAGGAGGAAGAAGCAGGGAGGATGCTTTGAGGAGGCTGCATGTGTGAGAAGTGTTATGATTTATGGGAGCGAGACATGGGTAATGAACGTAGAGCAGCAACGAAGGTTGGAAAGGGTGGAAATGCGAATGGTTCGACAGATGTGCAGAGTATCGTTGAGAGAGAGGAAGACAAATGATGAATTGCGAAAGATGATGGGAATAGAGCCTGTGAGTGATGCTGTGAAAAGGAACAGGTTGAGATGGTTTGGTCATGTGTTGAGGAAGGATGAAAGTGACTGGTTGAGAAGAGTGATGGAAATGAATGTAGAAGGAAGTAGAGGACGGGGAAGACCGAGAAAGACTTGGCTAAAGATGGTGGAAGAAGAAATGCGGGCAAGGGGGTGAACAAGGAGAGATGCAGAAAATAGGGCAAAATGGAGAAGATTGTCATGGGGACCGCAAGGCTAACCCCCGCTCTTGTAGGGAAATTGGCCTTTAAAATGCATGTTGTGTTGTTGTTGTATACAGGCATGTGAAAAAGTAGGTACACCCCAAGTAAAGTTTTGACTTTTTCAACATATTTCAACATGCAGCTATTTGATCATCATTTCAACAATATTGATAGATAAAGGTGATATAAAAGAACAAATATCATGAAACATTTACATTTTGTAGTCCATTGTATAATTTAAATAAACATAAATGCAAATTTCACATGTGGAAAAAGTAAGTACACCCCTACATTTATCACCACTTCAAATACCTAAAATTAGAATCAGGTGCACCAGCTCAGGTGCAAATGATTAGAACATCATTAGAGAGGATCTTGGAGGAACCTGTCTTATTTAAACTTCAGACATTTAGTTTGGTTTGCTCTTTGTTGTTGAAGTGTGCGGCGTCACCATGCCGAGATCAAAGGAGCTCTCTGAGGCCTTCAGAAAGAATGTTATAGATGCCTATGAGTCTGGGAAGGGATTTAAAAAGATCTCCAAACAATTTGAAATCAATCATTCGACTGTCTGGAAGATTATCTGCAAGTGGAGAAGATTCCAAACAACTGCCAACTTGTTCAGGCCAGGCCGCCCCAGCAAGTTCAGCCCGAGAGCAGACCGCAAGATGCTGAAAGAAGTCTCTAAGAACCCCAGAATGTCATCACGGGACCTACAGGTAGCTCTTGCCACTGTTGATGTCAAAGTGCATGAGTCTACCATTAGAAAGAGGCTGCACAAATTTGATCTACATGGGAGGTGTGCCAGGAGGAAACCTTTGCTGTCCAGAAAGAACATCAGGGCAAGACAAAAGTTTGCCAATGAACTCCTCGGCAAAGACCAGCTCTTCTGGAACAATGTGCTCTGGACAGATGAGTCAAAGGTAGAGCTATTTGGCCACAGTACCAGAAGACATGTTTGGCAAAAACCAAAGACAGCATTTGACCACAAGAACCTGATACCAACTGTAAAGCATGGTGGTGGAAATATAAGGTTTGGGGCAGCTTTGCTGCATCAGGGCCTGGGCAGCTCACCATCATATAATCCACTATTAGTAAGGGAAACATATGAAAATCTGTTAACTAAATTGTTACCAAAAAATTTCTTCACCAATATGTTTGTAAAGGTGTGTAATAACATGTGTTAAAATGTTGAAGGTCAACTCCCGTGGGAAACCCAGAAAAAAAGCTGTTGAATTCGGGTACCGAAAAAAAAAATTCGAGAATTTTTATTTTTTTTAATCGGCCCTTAAGTAACTTATGAGGGGTCAAATAAGGGTTTTTCATGATTCTGAGTTGATTGTTAACATTTATGTTTCACCACAGACACTCCTTTGTGGAATAATAATTTCTAAATATATCTCATTTTCTACTTTGCAGGACATGGAGTCTAGCAATATGGATGAAGACGTTACTCCACCTGTGCTCAATTGCTTCATCTGTGCACGCTCGGATACACCAGCTGAAAGGCTCATACAGGCAACTCCAAAGGGATACTCAACTTTATTGAAACAAGCAGAAACTGTCAAATGTTACTGTTGTGGAACGTATGAAGGAGGCTCAAAAGGAAGGAAAACTGAGGTACCACCAGAAGTGTAAAAATGATCTGTACAACAACTTTGTTGCAACCACCAAGAAGTCAGCTCAAGCATCAAAGGCAGAGAAAGAGTCATCAAAGTTGAAGAGAAGATGCACTACTTGTGAGTTCAGTTCATCAACTGGCTGCAGTTCTAGAAGATCACAGTCAGTTGACCTCCTGTATAAGGATGTATGCATTCTTTGCAACCAACCAGCACAGCTCTACAAAAATAATCCAGCACAAGCTAGAAAGAAATACAGAGTGCCAGATAATTTGACTGCAGATACACTAAAGGCAAGCTTGCTGAAGACAGCATGGAGTCGCGGGGATGACTGGGGCACTGAAGTCACTGGACGCCTGGAAGGGATCAACGACTTGGTAGCAGAAGAAACACTGTACCATTTGCGATGCAAACTTATGTTTGCGAGAGGTGACAGTTTGTCCAAGACTGATGAGGAAGGAAAAAGGAAGAGAGGACAGAGAGGAGTATTGATGAGGAGCGAGAGGCAGTTTTTATTGAATTCTGCGAATGGTTAGACTCGGAATTAGAACATGGGGTAATGAACATGGACCAAGTCCATGAAAAGCTGCAGGAGTTTGATCAGTCACCAGAGAAGAGCCTTTCTTATTCAAAGCATTGGCTAAAGATAAAACTTCTAGAGAAATACGAAGACACCTTGTATTTCACAACCACAGGGAAAGACGTGGCAGATGTACTCTGTCTCAAAGATGGCACCGGACAATATTCTGCGAGAGCATCATGCTAATCTTGACCATGGAGATGAGAAGACTCCAGATCATAAAGACGGCACTCAAGTTCATATCCAATGATATTGCCTTGAATTGATTTAGGTCCAAAGTCATACCCCCCACCACACACAGTATGACTGACATCGATAGTCAGCTGACACTTGTTCCTGCAAGCCTTCAGATGTTCTTGAGACCGATTGTCAAGACAGACGAAAGAGTTTCCGTTTGGAGGGCAGAATTTTATTAAGGCCTGTCGACCTCGGTCTGGAGTATTGCCACACCAAATGGGGCTTGCCATACAACTTGATCATAGATTTGGGTCAAACATGGGATGCTCAACAAGTTCCACCGGCTGGGATACACTGAGTCTCTACTTACACGGAGACACAAAACTACAAATACTGCTTCCTTAATAGTAGGAGTGGAGATGATGTTCCAGATACTTCTGGCACTCTTGACACCATTGTGGAGGAAACCGATGAACAGATCAATGATGAGGTTGCGGTTGATGCTGCCGCTTGAGGATCAATCAGTGATGACAGCCAAAGTGCCAGCCAGTGAAAGTGAATTGTCAAGTAATGATCAGGTGGTCTTTATGGAGGTTGGGGAAACAAACAATGCAGTCACTCAGTTTGTTGGAGACAATATAGATTTAAACATTGTCTCTATTCACGGAAACACTCCCTTTCACTCAATGGGTTGGGATCGAAGTCACCTCTCCGGCACCACCTTTGCCAGATCCACAGACAACAGCAGCTTTCCCCCGGGTGAAGTTGAAGGCACTCGACAAAGCTAAGATCCTGAGAGGAACTGAAGTAAAGATTATTCCATTTACGAACAGGAAACAGATAGGAACGAACGCGATCATGTTTCTCCCCCTCGCTGAGCTTTCCTCCTCCCTGGCTCATGATCAGCCACTCCTCACATCCAGGTGACACACTCTGGGCAGCGGGGTGGGTGATCAAAGCCAACGATCCTGAGTTCCCACACTCCAACTGGAATGGCTGGATGAAGAGAATCCATGCTAATGATGCAAAGCAGAGCACACAGATCGAGTTCCTCCCAGTTATTGAAGGAGACCCTAATGACCTCAACACCATCTTCACCACTCTGAAAGAGTGCATACGGCGCGCTGGGGTCGCTATAGTGACCTTTGATCTTCCGATTTGGCTGAAG